>NW_019396176.1:77042-85589 GCF_000591075.1 Eurytemora carolleeae
GTAAACTAGTAAACTAGTAAACTAGTAAACTAGTAAACTAGTAAACTAGTAAGTATTGTGTAAAGTAAATGTATAATAATAAAATGTTGATTAACCTTATTTCCCTTTTCCTTTATATTATGGGCTAGGTAGAAAATACAGAATAAATTTCCTTAACCTTTATATAAAGTTAGATTATTACCCTCTCAAATATATTATTTAATGCTAGGGTAAATTATTAGGTTAGATTAATATTATTATTACTGTTGTTATTATCATTATTATTGTTATTATTATTATTATTATTATTATTATCATTATTATAATTATTATTATTCTAGGATTGGGATCACGAGGTGTGGGTGAGCTGCTAGCTATGACCGAGGAAGGGGGAGGGAGGGGGGAACCAGCCCTCATTAAGACCGAGGTCCCTTCCCTCATCTCCTCTAAACCTGGAGTACACTTCCCTCACCGGGATTCCTCCAGCCCTCACTCTGATGCTGACAAGCAGGTCCAGGCCGCTATGGCGATGGCAGCGTTTTACTCCCAGTCTCCACTATGGCAGGCTGCTGTAGCAGCACGAGAAGCTGCTGCTGCCAGGGAGAGATTTCAGCAGCACGCTACAGTTCCGCATCCTGCAGCAGCTGTAGCAGCTTTTAGTCAGCTTCCTGCCAGGCATACTGCTTCAATACCAGGTAAGCAGACAGATTAGTAGGTAGATAAGTATATAGGTAGATAGGAAGTGAGGTAGAGAAGTAGATACGTAGATAGGAAGTGAGGTAGAAAAGTAAATATGTAGATAGGAAGTGAGGTAGAAAAGTAGATATGTAGATAGGAAGTGAGGTAGAAAGGTAAATATGTAGATAGGAAGTGAGGTAGAGAAGTAGATATGTAGATAGGAAGTGAGGTAGAGAAGTAGATATGTAGATAGGAAGTGAGGTAGAAAAGTAGATATGTAGATAGGAAGTGAGGTAGAAAAGTAAATATGTAGATAGGAAGTGAGGTAGAGAAGTAGATATGTAGATAGGAAGTGAGGTAGAGAAGTAGATATGTAGATAGGAGGTGAGGTAGAAAAGTAAATATGTAGATAGGAAGTGAGGTAGAGAAGTAAATATGTAGATAGGAAGTGAGGTAGAGAAGTAGATATGTAGATAGGAAGTTAGGAAAAGTAAATATGTAGAGAAGTAGTGAGGTAGAGAGGCACAGAGGTAAAAAGGTAAACAGGAAGGAAGGTAGACAGGAAGAGAGGTAGATAGACAGGAAGACAATTACATAGATATTTACATTTTGTTAAATTTTCTAAATTATTTCAGGTTTAAATTTCCCTGGATTTCCTGGGTTGGGTTCCATGAACTCAGGGAACTCTGGTTTAAGCCTTGCAGGATCATTGGAGCACTCAAGACAAGAAATATACAGGGATTATTTAAACAAACTTGCACAGTCGACACTAAATATTTCTACCTCAGTTGGGGGGCACTCCCTCCCCTCTCCCACCTACCTACAGTCCGTATCTACCTCAGTAAAGAAGGAGAAACCTAACCGTAGATCCTCAAGTCCCGGACATCAAGATGTTTCATCATCTAAGTCTCCTCTCAGTGTGAATCCATATCTGCAAGGAAGCCCTTCCTACTTCAGTCTCTCCCGACACACCTCACCACCTGAAGGAGGACGGAAATCAGCCGGTTCCTACTCCAGGTCACCTCCTTCAGGGGGCAGGGGCAGGAACAATTCTCAGTCAGGACGAGACAAGGTGTTTACTTGCAACATTTGCAATCGGTCTTTTGGATATAAACATGTACTGCAGAACCATGAGAGGACGCATACCGGAGAGAAACCATTCGAATGCAAGGAGTGCCATAAAAGGTAAACAAACAGACAAACAAACAAACAAACACTTGATTTAAACTATGTACTATTAGTAAAGTGTCCCGTTAAACTTTGTTACCAAGTTCTGATTCCTTTTTCAAGATTAATTTTCTAAGCCCGTAACCGGGGGGGGGGGGGGGAATGGGCGTGTACCCCCGCAAACATTTTAACATCAAATTTAAGTTTAAATACGTGTTGTTTTACTGTTTAAAATGGTTCAATTCCCCTTCCCCCCTGTATACCCCCATCCCTGCAAATACTCTCAGTTCTGATCATCATCACATTAGTTTTATCAATTTGTTTAATTATTGTTTATTATTGTTTATTTTTCTCCAGGTTTACAAGAGATCACCATCTAAAGACGCACATGAGACTTCATACCGGAGAGAAACCGTACTCCTGCACACACTGTGACCGACAATTCGTCCAGGTTGCAAACCTCAGGAGACACTTGAGGGTTCATACAGGAGAGAGACCATACAAGGTAATATTGACACAATGCAACATCATGCTAAAAGGGACTGTTCATGAGATTTTAAAAAGGGGCAAAGTACAGAAATTTGATTATGCACTGATTGGTAAAAATTTTTTCTTTCGATCAATATTTTTTTTAAGTAATCGAGAATTCTCTTTGCATTTATTAACACTGAATAGTAATCTTTTTCTAACAGGGTTCCCCAAGAAAAGTTATATTAGCCATTCATTTTACTAATTTAGAAAAAAAATTATTTTAAGTGCGAGCTTTGTCCCAGTAACTTCTCTGATTCGAACCAACTGAAGGCACATATGCTTATACATAAAGGTAACACAATATTTCTATTCTAATAAGGAAACTATACCCTCAGGAGTAAAAATGTAACCGAAGGATATGTGATGGACTGAAAGGATCTGAATACTCTAATTTTATAAATCTTATATATGTGCAACCAGAGCTGGGAACTTTTGAATTGTGGAGATCGGGATTAAGGCTTGATCCACTCTTTTTCTTAATCTCGAGATTAAATAGTGCTTGTTCTCCTCTTGTTTTTAATCTCCAGATTAATTAACCGATCGGGATTAAGGAAATTCCATTCTAAAGTTTTCACCTTAGATGTCGTAGCCGTTTGATATTTCAAACTATGAATTATGATAGATTTAAAAGTCAAGGTTTATAATATTTTTATTGTTTAGGTCAATCCTTGTCATCCTTGAAGGAAGAATTGCTTTTCCGCCATTCTTTAGCTGGTGGGTTTCCCCTACAGTATCCAACCCATCCTTCTCTCCTAGATACAGAGGTTGATAGAACCAGTCTTAGTCCTGGATCCAAGGACACAGGCTCCGGAGATTCTCCGTCCCACGGGGAGAACATGTCAGATTCTAACAGTGAGAAAAAAAGGTCTAGAAAACAGAAACCAAGACGGGTTGTTCAATGGCCGGAGGAGGGAGAGAGTCCGGGAGAATACGAGGAGAGAAACTATGGTTCTGCCAAGAGAGAACGGCATTCCTCCGAGTTTAGTCACGAGGCTCCGATTCAGAATGAACCTGAGGATTTAACAACTAAACCTAAACTTGAAGCTCTGAAAGCGTATCACAAGAAGAGAGAGTCTGAGTATAGTTTCAGTAACTACAGGAGGGAATCAGAGGAGGATATTAAACCGGAGAAGGAGGAAGAGTTTCCAGGTCTAAAGAACTCCGAGGGAGAAAGATCGGAGGGAAGCTCTCACTCCCCACACTCTACTCAGAGGGAGAAGTTTAGAATTGATGAAGCTGATGATGAAGATGATGATGATAGAGGAGTATCTCCTCCCTTGACCCATCCTCCTCTATATAATCCTTTGTTCTCTACCCCTGCTGCTATACAGCTAGGGTTGGCTGGAACTACAATGCCCCTCTCCTCTCTCTCACAGAGATATAACGGAGACAAGGAGTCAGATAGACTTAACATAGTTACTCATAAGGAGATCAGTCAGCAGTAAGCATACCAGCAGGTGCAGGGATATCCAGGACACAGAGATATAGGGATATTCAGGATACATAGGTACAGAGATATCCGGGATACAGAGATATAGGGATAATCAGGATACCGAGAAACGGGTATATCCAAAAACAGAATTACAGGATACTGGGATATCAGGATACAGAGTTAGAACAAGGAGATATCCAGGATAAAAAGATAAGGTGAGGATATCCATATTACATGATCAATGGATACAGAGTTAAACAAGAATATTCCAAAACTATCTCGAATTATGAGAATCCTTAAAATATATCCTTAGAATATAATAGAATAGAATATGGAATAACTGGATATCAATAGTACTCTATGAACTACCTGAATATCAACATTTCCCCACCTGGATATAAACGGTACTCTATGGACTACCTGAATATCAAGAGTCTCCCACCTGGATATTAACAGTACTCTACAACTACCTGGATAAGGTTCCTGATGCAGATAAGAGAAAATAAAATTAATGCAGAGACCCTCGGATATAAAAGATCAACAGAATATCATATTATATGAAGGGGCACCTCACACCTCTGCCCCCCCCCCCTTCTCATCCTTTACCATCATAAACTGATCTCTTTTTCTCTCAATCCTCAGTTTTTGAATTCTTTGAAAAACCTCAGAATCAAAAGTCACGCACTAAGGTTGAATCGGATTAAAGTAAATCCAATTCTTCAGATTTTAGTTCCTTTTTACCTCGACAATACGGGTCAATATATAGTTGTTGCATTCCAGTGTTTGGAGTTGTAGTTGTACAAACTACAAACTATCCTTTATTTTCAACTGTGCTCTCAAATTTATGTTTTAAACTAAAAATATGGATTTCTGCTCCGATATTAAAGGAATTCATTTTTTAATTTAGTTTATTTTAAGTTTTTATTGCACAATTGATCAATGTGAAGGGGGCGCTGTCCCCAACTATTCTAGTTTTTAGTGCACAGTTGATCAATGTGAAGGGGGCGCTGCCCCCAACTATTCTACCTCATTTTTATTTTGCGGGTGTTCTGCTAGTATAATATTGTTTGTATTTTCTATCATTTTTACATTTCTTCCATTTTTTTTGTCCCACCCTTTATATTTCAGATTATTAAATGAGATCCCAAGTACAGTGAACATGGACTTCTTTGTTACATTCTTATAAAAACACCTCCTAATGATTTTAAGAACATTTTTAATCAAGCAACAATTTTTGTTTGTGCTTGTTAAAATGTACAAATATTTTTATTTTAACTATGTTTGTAATTTTACAATGAACGTCAATTCCCCTCACTATCCCTGTATTCTTGAAGTTTTTCTTCTTTGGTACAGTCTTTTTTATTACTCAAATCGTGCCAAAAAATTTAAATTTTTCAGAAATAGCCAAAACTTAATTTTTGCGGGTATATTAATCAAACTGTGCCAAACTTTCCTATCTCTTGCTCATCCTACTGATCTATTTAAAGCCAATCTTACAATACATACACACACTACATGAGTGAATAAGAGTGCAAGAGTGCGTGTGTTTAGTGTGAGTGTGTGTTGAGTGAGTGTATGTATGTATGAGAGTGCGTGTGTTTAGTGTGAGTGTGTGTTGAGTGAGTGTATGTATGTATGAGAGTGCGTGTGTTTAGTGTGAGTGTGTGTTGAGTGAGTGTATGTATGTATGAGAAGCTAAAACTAACTCTATAAGACTGAATGTACGACCTGCTAGTCTCATCATATATAAGACTGAAAAATGTAAAAAATAGCAATTTCAAGTTGTTAAATGTAACCTTTGTAAACCTATGTAAACTATGTACGTATAAAAACTATTCTACCATTCAACCGGTGTTTTAGAATCGGTACCAGTACTTGAAAAGGGCATATATAAATAAAAACGATGCTAAAACCTCACTAGTTATACTTTTAAAGATAATATGATTGTTGTTAAGATGCAAGTGTACACTGCGAGTTATAAACCTATATATTTTCAATCTTATTTCAGACCTTACATAGATCATGTGAACATATGTATTATTCTTACATATACAATATACAATACATGTATAGATGTTTTCATGTATTCTGATCGTTTAGTCGGAAATAAGTTTGGATGTTCAACTACCTCTTATATTCGTACATAATGCTAATATATAATAAAACATTTTATATATTAGCATATATTTAATATATAATAATAGCTATACGCAGTGCAATACTACACAATTGTTTTGAAAATGATTATTTGTGATTAAATTGATTAATTCATTAATTAGCTAAACTTCAGTAATTTTATGTATAATTAAATATAATTAGTTTTCAACCTAGTTTTTTTAAAACTTTTAGTTCATTTAATTAATTCAATTTTTCCCTATATCTCTCTCTTCTTATTTTCTCCATTCTCAATTTTGCATCCACACATTTCCCTTTTATCCCTCCTATTTCTCCTTCTTTTTTTTTGCATTTTTTCATCCTAGCTCTCCGTCTCTTCTTCCCTTTTCTCCGTCTCTTCTTCCCTTTTCTCCGACTCTTCTTCCCTCTTCTCCGTCTCTTCTTCCCTCTTCTCCGTCTCTTCTTCCCTCTTCTCCGTCTCTTCTTCCCTCTTCTCCGTCTCTTCTTTCTCCGACTCTTCTTCCCTCTTCTCCGGCTCTTCTTCCCTCTCTTCGCCATTTTTTCCTTTTATTCGCCACTCTTTTCCTTCTTTCAGCCCTTTCTTTCCTCCTCTCTGCATATTCTTCCTTCATTCCGCCTCTTATTCCCTCCATCCGCCTCTTCTTCCCTTCTCTTTGTCTCTTTGTGTTGTCTATCTGTGTAAGCGTTTCTCACGGCAACATATGCGAACTTGAAGTAGGCCAGGGTTAAGCGGAGGGTGGGGGGAGGAGGAAGGGTGAAATAGGGTTATCTCTCCTTTCGCCTTCAACTCAGGGTTAACCCCCCCCCCTTCCACTTTCATTACTCTGCATAGTTGGCCTTGCAGCACAAGCAATCAAACGGCCCCCACCCCTTCAGTTCTCACAGAATTAAATCCACCCCTCATTTACCCGCATATACAGGGTTAAGTGAGGGAGAAAGGGTAATACTACATAACCCCCCCCTCCCTCTCTGTAGGATGTTTATCAGTTGGAAGTTTCAGGGTTAAGTGCATAAAGGAAGTTGAACGTTGCATTAGGGGAGTGTGTAGAGGGTGTGGGTCCAATATTGAGCTTTTGTGTGAATATTGAAAAATCTATTCAAATAGGAGAATATTCGACAAAAATTACCCTTTTCCAGCTTTTATAACGTTATAACGCTAGGATTAAAGGCGGGGGGGGGGGACATTTGCATAGATTTTTATATTTTTCCATGGATTGGATTTATTCAACGTTTTCAATTTAACCCTTAGCTGTCAATCTTATATAAATGAGCATACTAAAAAATCTACATACAGACAAAAAAATATCCGTTAAATATTAAGCCTTGGTTATAACAAGAAAATTATAAAAAAATATTCTTCTGGAAGTTTCTTACCACCCTTTCACTACAGTTTGTGAAAAGGGTAGAACCATAGAGAGGAGATAAATCTTGTAAATTGTCCTTTTTCCTCCCCCACCCACACATGGAACAGGGCACACTTTATTAGAAATTAGGAAATAATCCCTTTAATTCAGGGACCATTTTTAAAAACTTTAAAAGCTATTTTTTGAATTTATAGATTTGAAGCCATATATTCAACCCTGACAAATGTCTGCTGCCCTATATATTATAATTAGGGCTTACTGCTAGCAGCACTATATTTTAGAATTAATAAACTCAATTCAGGGTTGCATCTCTTCACAAACATTGATAATAAATACTTTTCTAACAAAATTATCTTTTCTTGACAAAAACCGCTAACATTATGTACTTTTTATTTGTGGAGAACTGACTAAACCTAATATCAGCTTGTCAAGATTTGTATTCAACCAGATCTTAGATATACAGGGCGTATCATAATATTCAACCAGATCTTAGATATACAGGGTGTATCATAATATTCAACCAGATCTTAGATTTACAGGGTGTATCATAATATTCAACCAGATCTTAGATATACAGGGTGTATCATAATATTCAGCAAGATCTTAAATAAACAGGGTGTGTCATAATATTCAACCAGATCTTAGATTTACAGGGTGTGAAATAATATTTAACGAGATCTTAGACATACAGGGTGTATCATAATATTCGACTAGATCTAAGATTTACATGGTGGCATCGGGTTACTTGAAATTATGCCTACAATCCCTTTAAATTTTATACTTTTTAAAACATTTTTAAACCTAAAATTGCTCCAGCCCAAAGAAAATGTCTAAACACTGAATACGCTGTAGGTATAAAGAATGTTGAACTAGGAGAGAAAATAATAAAATTAGTCCACGCTTTATTGGGATCAAAGTAGTTTAATTAAACAGTTGAACTTTACTACAGGGTGTCCTGATAAACGGGGGACTTTGATCGACGCCACAATTTTTTTCTGAATACAATTTAGCAATTAAAACAAATAACACCAGAATCTCCATTTTGGAAATTATCAAAATTTGGTATGCCACTTTTCTGTTGCATATTGTTTCAACATTTAATATCTTAACTTGATAGATATCTTTTTATTTCCATGTTTATTTGGACACCCCCTACTAGGTTTATATATCTACATAGTTAGTTAGAATTAAACCTACTCCACGCAGCATGAATACGATTTAAAGGGAGGGAAGGGGAGGGCAGGGGAGGGAAGGGGAGAG
>NW_019396176.1:85996-89171 GCF_000591075.1 Eurytemora carolleeae
GGGGGGGGGTCAAAGGTGCAGTTGGTATTAAAAGAAGGGAATTGGGTGTTCAGGTTTGGAGCTTGGTTTAAATGGTTGAGAAGCTTCAAAATTATAATCTGACCCAAACCGATTTTAGAACTTGATCATAATCATAACATAAAATGTAATTATTCTCTTTATTTGACAAAACCTTGAGTTTTACCTTTAAACAAAATGAAGATCTATATAATAAAACAAGATTCATATGTATGTTCCCATTGACCGGCTAAACAGCTGGACCGAATGGGCTGAACATTTTTGTGGACACTAATGGTTAGCACGGGGTTGACATAGGCTAAACTAATTTTTTATTTTTTTCCAAAATATTCATTTTTATTAAAAAAAATGTAACGGGCAACGCCTGGCTCTTCAGCTAGTATATTATAAAATGAAAGTTTTTAAATTGTTTTTCATGAAATTAAAATACCCCATTATAATAAAAATGTATTCAATAAAGACACAGCATAGTTACACAAAAAATATATTTCTTAAAAACACAGAATATTCAAATAAATTTTTTAGACAAAAATTGTATTTTATTAAAAACACAGCATTTTGAACCAATTTTACCTAATTGTCTAATTAATAGGATGTACTCTGCACCTTGCAAATATTTTTTCAACTCTTGTTTTCTTTAAAGCTGACGTGATGAATATCATTTTAAAGGGACTGATGAATATCATTTTAAAGGGACTGATGAATATCATTTTAAAGGGACTGTCAGCGTAATTTCAAGGGACCCTGTCTATGCACAGATGGCAATGCCCGGTTCACGGTTCTGTCAATATTTCAGAAAACTGTGACTTTCGATCACAATATGACCCCTTTTACATAATTTTATAGCCTTTTTATCAGTAATACTTTTTTGTTGGCGTATACATTTTGAATGAAAAAGTATAAAAAAAATCTAAGTCTAAAGACTGTTGAGTAAAAGGCGAAAACATGTTTGATTTAAAAAAAAATGAAACCGAATGCTTCTCTCTCTCGTTAGTTCAGGGTGGATTCACAACGATACTCTTTTATCTTTGTCTGCTCAAGTTTGAATTAGAAATCAATGTTTATAATTCATGGCGAACTAATAATTTTCTATTATGGGTTTTATAGAAAAGTTGCCTGCACATTTCTACTGCAGGAAAATAAATAGGAATTATCACAATTAAAAACTTTTAAACGTAAAAAAAATAACTTCCTAATCATGATAAAGGTTTTAAAACAAATTTAATTTAATTGGCAGCCTTGCCCTTGCATCAATTAAATGCCCTTGTTAATAAAACTAGAATGCAGTATTCTAATTAACGGTTTTGTATCTCATTATAAATATTAGATGCTTAGATAATTATTTATCTGAATTTACCCCCAGGATTCTAGGGGGGGGTAAATAACCCCAATAACCCCCCTTATATCCGCCACTGGCTACAGGGTAAGTAATAAAACAAAATCAACAAAACAAAAAGTTTAAAAGTATGATTTTTAGTTACAAGGTGAATAAAAAGTAGAAAGGGTAAACCCTTTTCAAGCTATGCATGTATTGAACCGAACCAAAAAAACACAATTTTTTAAACGAGATGTTTTTATTTTGAGCTCGGGAGTTGAAAAAATCTTCAAACTCATTAATCAAGAAGCTATATTGTGTCTCATAAGATTAAGTCTAATGGATGTACCCATAAGAGAATATATTTATTTTACAGCTGGTTACCTACAAAAGTCTTCATATACTGTTTTGAGCAGATTTTTTTAGTCTTATTTCTAAGGTTCATAATTCTGGGATCGTCGTTTTGTATTTGCTGAATATGATCCGTTTAAACCTACTATTTTTATACAAAATTTTATATATAGATTTTTGTTTAAACTTGATACAGTTTTCTATCCATTTCTCGAGACAGGAACATCAGATAGAACTCTCATAGGTCCATGGATAAACTCCTAAAATACTTCGGTTTCAGCCTATACCCCTTTTCATTTTTCCTTTACAGTCCCTTTAAGGTACCAATACTTGTAGGTAACTCTGTAATAATGATGGTTAGACTTGTGGCAAAGAGTTAAAATCTTGATTCCGAAGTTTTACTAACTCTAAACTTAATTTTGAACATCACGAAATCTTCTTTATATAGTTCATTCTTCACACTCTGTGCCCTCCCTGCAATCCAACCCCTCCCACAATGTCTCTCCAATACTGGCCTTATATATAAGTAACAAATTGGTTTGAATTCTAATTCCATTTCCAGAATCATTAATCTGACCCCTAGCCTCCACTCTGTATACTGTTTAAAAACTAGCGATGTACTATAGACAGGACAGGCTATAGTACATATTATAAGAACTATATATACACTAGACCGGACACTTAAATCTACGCCATGTATTGTTAATTCATTATGTACATATGAGTAAATTATTAGTAGAAATTAGGGGGATTTCTCATTAAATTTGACGTGGCCCCCCCCCCCCCTCCTTCTGAAAAAGAGCAAGTTCCTGTGCTTTTCTCTAAATTTATATTAGTAAATTAAAATCACGAGCGGTTGCTCTTTTCAGAAAGAGGAGGAGGACACCCCGTCCAGAGGAACTACAATAGGACGAATCCAATTTTTTGGATGAAAGACAGATAGATTATTATCAAATTCTTAATGGCAGATATCAATCTAATTGTATTTAAAATAGGCAAGCAATGTACAAAATACTCTGTAACATCGATTTTGTGTCCATTCTATAGACCTCTTAAAT
This sequence comes from Eurytemora carolleeae, assembly GCF_000591075.1. Classification (NCBI taxonomy): domain Eukaryota; kingdom Metazoa; phylum Arthropoda; class Copepoda; order Calanoida; family Temoridae; genus Eurytemora; species Eurytemora carolleeae. The sequence continues at coordinate 88,739 of NW_019396176.1, forward strand.
ATCTTAGATGTGAACCCTGGAGTTAGATACAATTTGGGTTAAAAAGGAGGAGTTTACCCCTATACCACTCTCGTCCAACCCAATTTGCACTTTCAGAGTTAAATTAGGCAGGGGGAAGGAAGGGGATCAAATCTAATTTGCTAAATTCTTAGATAAGGAGGTGCGGGGGGGGCATGAGGGAGAAGGAGGGGGAAATATGGAAAAGGAGGCTGAAGGTGGGAGGAAGGAGAGGTCGATGAGGAATTATAGGGAAAGGAAAGTAGAAGGGGGTGGGAAAACTAACCCAAAGGCTAGGGAAGAAGGACTATGAAAATAAGAAATGGGAAATGAAAAAAAATAGAGAAGAGGGTTGAACAAATCCAACAGAGGGAGATGGGGGAAAATCCAGAAAAAGGATATAGGGAAAATCCAACAGAAGTAGAAGGGGGGGGGG
>NW_019396176.1:89821-176063 GCF_000591075.1 Eurytemora carolleeae
ACCACCCCCCCTCTTCATTCCTCACTTTTTTATCTAACATTTTTTATTATTTCGCATTTCTTTAAAAAGAAAACGTTTCTATTAAACAAAGAATTTTTTGGGTGAAAATTAAGATTTCTCTGCTTTGAAAATATTTACCCCTTGAATATGCCTGAGGGCAAGCTGAAGCCTTCTAAGCCATCTCCTCTTGGTCCATTGTATTCCAAAATGACCAGGATACAAATAAAAAACCTTTTCTCTTCAAACTCAAATCGTTTTAAATAGTATTTTTGAAGATAAAACTTGTGAAAACTTGATGAAGAGTTATTTTAAAGTTTGTTGTTATCTTGAACCTCCCTTGTTACAATTTTATCATGATTTGCGAATTTTTGTAATATCAGCTTCACAGATTTGAGATATCATGTTCGGGCTTGTTTGTCCGTTTGTTTGTGATTTTTTACAGGAATATTTTACAGGAATATTTTAGAGAAATGTTTAGATATTTTACGGAGCAAATTTAAATATTTTTACGAATGTCTAGATTTTTTCGGGAATTTTTAGATTTTTTACTGGAATATTCATATAGTTTACAGGAATATTTAGATTTTTTATAAGGATATCTATATATTTTACAGAAATATCAAGATATTTTCAGGAATATATAGATATTTTCAGAAATATTTAGATATTTTTCAGGTAAATTTAGATATTTTTAGGAATATTTAGATATTTTCAAGAATATTTAGATATTCTTACAGGAATATTTAGATATTCTTACAGGAATATTTAAATATTTTACAGGAATATTTAGATATTGTCAGGAATATTTAGATATTTTACAGGAATATTTAGATATTGTCAGGAATATTTACATATTTTTACAGGAATATTTAGATATTTTCAGGAATATTTAAATATTTGAGGAATATTTAACTATTTTCAGGAATATTTAAATATTTTCAGGAATATTTAGATATTTCAGAATATTTAGATATTTTCAGGAGATATAGATATTTTAAGAGAATATTCTCAAATGTTTAGGGTCATTAAGATATGTTCAGGAATGTTTACATATTTTACAGGAATAATTAGATATTTTTCAAGAATATTTATTAAATATTTTCATTAAAGAATATTCTTAAATTTTTAGGGATATAAAATTTTTTTATAGATAAATTTAGATATTTACGCGAATATTTAGATATCTTTAGGAAAAAAGATATTTCAAGGATTATCTAATAATTTAGAGGAATACTTAATTATTTAGAGGAATATCTAATAATCCAGAGGAATATCTAATAATTTAGGGGAATACTTGATTATTTAGAGGAATATCTAATAATTTAGAGAAATTTCAAATAATTTAGAGGTACATCTAATAATTTATAGGAATTCTTATAATTTAGAGGAATTCTAATAATTTCGAAGAATTTCCAATAATTTAGAGGAATTTCTAATACTTTAGAGGAATATATAATAATTTAGAGAAATTTCAAATAATTTAGAGGTACATCTAATAATTTATAGGAATTCTCATAATTTAGAGGAATTCTAATAATTTCGAAGAATTTCCAATAATTCAGAGGAATTTCTAATACTTTAGAGGAATATATAATAATTAAGAGGATTTTTTAATAATTTGGAAATATAATATAATTCGGAGGAATATATAATGATTTAGGGGAATATCTAATAATTTAGAGAAATAAATAATAATTCTGAGGAATATCTGATAATTTAGAGGAACATTTAATAATCCAGAGGAATATCTAATAATTTAGAGGAATATCTAATAATTCGGAAGAATATCTAATAATTTAGAAGAATATCTAATAATTTAGAGGAATATCTAATAATCCAGAGGAATATCTAATAATTTAGAAGGAATATCTAATAATTTAGAGGAATAATAATTTAGAGGAATATCTAATAATTTAGAGGAATATCTAATAATTTAGAGGAATATCTAATAATTTAGAGGAATATTTAAATATCTAGAAATATTTCTTCTCATATAGTTTTTTGCAATCAACCCTTTAAAATAAAAAGTAATTTTTAATGTTAAAATTACTTTTTTAGATTTGCGCTTTTATCATCAGGACAACACGCTTACAATTATTAACTTTTATTATTTAGTAAACATAGTTTCTCATAGTTTCTAAGAAATGTAGTGCCACGGAGAGAGAAAAATATTGAAAAAATTGGATATTTTGATTTATCTTTAACACATTTCTACAAAAGTCTTCATATACTGTTTTGAGCAGATTTTTTTAGTCTTATTTCTAAGGTTCATAAGACCGGACACTTAAATCTACGCCATGTATTGTTAATTCATTATGTACATATGAGTAAATTATTAGTAGAAATTAGGGGGATTTCTCATTAAATTTGACGTGGTCCCCCCTACCCCTTCCCCCCCCCTAAATGTTTGCGCCATAAAGTGTCCGGTAAACAGGAATTTGAGACAGTTTTCCAGGGATCATTCGTTTCCACATTCCCCACAGGTGCAAACAAAAATTCTACAATTTAATATTTCATATTTTGTAAAAATTTTGTCATGAAAATAATTTAAAGAAAATAAATTTTAAAAATTTTCCCCGCGAAACGTTGACTGAAGAACCGGTTGGCTCAGAGCATCAATTTTTTTAAACGAGTCACAAAATGTTATGAAGTATTTTTTGCTAATTTCGAGGTTGAATGAAGAAAGTGCTGGACAGGAAATAACCTGGAAATGTTTAATTTTCTCGAAAGATCAAAGACTTCCCTAAAAAAACGTTGCCTGATCAAACTCTTAGAGTAAAGCGATATTTCTAAATTGGAAAAGTTGAAAAAGCAAATATTATTCTTTAAATGGTTGATTTTATCTTACAGACTAGTATTTTTCTCCTTTGACCCATGAAATGAAGTCTTATAAATGTGCCCACAAAAGATGCATTGGCTCAATGGGAATTTTTTTGTTTTTTTTAGATTCATCAATTCTATATCCAATTCTTCCCTCCCCGCCCCCCATCATATAGTTTAGTTACAGGGTTGGGGGGGGGGGGGGGGGGGGGAATGTTGAGTAAGCAAACTTTATTTTAGACTTCACAGCAAATTTTATTGTAGAAAATCTTCTTAAATCTTCCTAAAATGTTCCAGAACGCCCTTAAATATGCTATATGAGAACAATGTACAGGGTGCCGAAAAAAAGATTTTGTGTTATGAAAACTAAGGTTCATTTAATTAAATTGAGACACTCAGACCTCTCTTAACTATTAGGTTTCTCTCCATATTATCTATTTTATCTGGATTCCAATCTATTGTTTTTCTTTAATATGTTTTGAGTTAGGGTGGAATTATATGAATGAGGGATGGGGTGGTATAAGTGAGGGATGGGATGAGGTTGATGCAAATGTCAATCAATAACCATCTGCCCCAGATTCTAGTAGTATAGGGAACAAAAGGTTTAGGGATAGCCTAGTCCATATACTAGTGGGGGGGGGATACTGGGGAGTTTTGGGTCAAAAAGATAATTATCTTTTCATTCTTCCTTTTACTTTTTCTCTCTTTTAAACCTTTAACTTCTTAATGGTTTATTCTATCCTTATCCACTTCTCTTTCTTTTTATAGTCTCTATTCTTGTTCTCCTTCATTTTCATATTTACTTAAGCAAAAAATGGTTTCTAATTTGTCCCACAACTAAGACACGGGGCACTGTGAATTTTTATTGTGTCATCTAGCTAGTAATCAAAAATAGATTCAGATATGTAATATATATGATATTCATGTATGTATAATGAATGTAATATGTAATGTAAGTAAGATAGATAGATCGATAGATAGATGGATTGATAGATTAATAGATAAATAGATAGATAGAAAGATAGATAGATAGATAAGACATCCTCTTCTCCGCTATTTGGTCATCTCACACAATCCTTCTGCTCTCTGATTGGTTGGTTTCAACTCAACCCTTCCCCTTTCTCTTCTCTCATTGGTGGATATATTTAGCCCAACCCTTCCTATTGGACCAACAATATTATGGGGATTAATCTAACTGACCATTTTATTGCTACAGGGTGTTTATTTTATAACTGGATACATATACAGGGTTATCCACCTACCAAAAACTCTAAAATTTTATCGATCTTAAGGCAGAATATAGAGTTGTTACATTACATGAAACATTCTATAGTTTCAGTAGAAGTAAATATTTCATTTTAGTATATATAGCGCCGAAATAAGGATTCATATCTCTAATTGGATAATGAGATAGATAGAAAGATAGATGTTTCCGCTATATACAATTTCTATTGGTCCAGAATATACACAAAACACATGACTGAACCCTGATTGGATCAGGCGGTAATTGACTCGGCATACAAGGTTATAGTAGCAGGAAACCAAAAAAATAAGAAAAAATACACTTTTCAAATGATTAAGGTTTTTGTCAAAATAAGAATAACAATAAAAAAGTTTTTAAAGCAACTGTTAAATTCTTAAACTTGGCTAAGCTACACACTATAGTTTCAGTTGAAGTAAATATTTCCATCTACTGAAAGCACCGATTGAAGGATTCATAACTATGATTAGATAATGAGATAGATAGAAAGATAGATGTTATCGCCATACAATTTCTATTGGTTCAGAATAGACAACAAACACATGACTGAACCCTGATTGGATCTGGCGCTAATGGACGCGGCATACAGGAGCGTACAACACATTTGAAAATTTGAATTCAAGATTTTGTATTGCAGAAATACAGGATAGTTAATGCAAATTTTACATTTTCTTCTACTGCACTGAAATACTGTAATAGACAGGATCAATCAATTATTGTAATCCCGAATTATATTTTTTTTTGTGAAAAAGATGAATATTGAAAATATACCAAAATTCAGATATAAGCTTGGAAAAAAATGTATTTTAAATGCGTTTATAGCGAATTCAGTTGGACACAGCCATTGTTTGAAAAATCATCTCTTGGTGGATTTACCAAGAATTGATCTCAAAATATTCAATTTATAATTTTTAACTGTCACGTCAAACTAAAGAAAATTGTAAGATTGAAATATTAAATTTTTTAAATCATAACTCCTCTTATAAGAGAAAATCTTCTTCTTATTGAAAATAGCAAAACAAAATTATAAAGTGGCTTGGTCTCCCTAAATATTTTTATCTAAGATAACGAACTTGATGCATAAATATTCAATGAAAGAAAAACGAGAGATAAAACTGTAAGAAATCAGCAAAAATTATGGATAAGGGCGTAAATGCATAAATGCATAAATGCAAAAATGCATAAAGCTAAATTGCATAAGTGCTTATCGCACTAATCTGGATCGAGTATTAGTCTCTTGGTTTTCGGCAAAAACAACTGGGTTTAGCTAGATTGGATTTAGCAAGTTTGAGTTCTTGAATGTTTTAATTAACTTAGGTACGGGATTCATTTCGGATTGTAGATGTACATGAAGTACTTGAGGCAGGATTTCCCCATATCTAACCTCTTTTTATCACTGAGATGTAGCATGTTGCAGGCTTTATCTTCTCTGTAATGAGTTTTCCTTGGAGGCCAGCCTTTCTCTTGGACCTATCTTTACTCCTTTCTTGTTCTTAACATCCTTCAAGCCCCAAGTATAAAACCTAGGAGCCCACACAGTAGGCATACTGGAGATAGTCTCCTCTCCATTGAAAATCTTGATCATTTCGTTCAATAAACAGAGGTCGTCGTATTTGTTTGTCCTAATTTTCTATTTTCTTTGGGAAGAACCGCGATAAGAGATAATGAGGAGAAGAAAAATGTTTTGAATTTCTAATATGCAACCAGATAAATTTCCATGTCTTATACTTAATTTTGCGTAAAATCAAAACTTTATGTGACCTCAGGTACGAGCTCACAAAGTTGGACCAGAGATCAGTTTAGTTTCTAGTGATATCGGGTTCAGTCGATGTGACAGGATTGAGCCCAAACATAATTTTTAGTCTCAGAACAGGATTGATAGAAACAATTGTAAGTATTTTTTTTTATAAATTTATGAAAATTTATAAAAATGTAACATACACACATAGATATATAAACAGCCAAAAGCACATTCATATATCTAGTTGGACGCTCTGTTTTTTTTACATACGGGTTATAATCGAGTTTGGGAGATTATGTTATGTAAAATAACCACCCGCCCATGCAGCGAATAGTTTATGTGAAAAAATTCACTCAGTTTCATCTGAGAAGACGATGAAATTGCGTGAAACTAGTTTTTGGAAAAAAAATTTTAACCACTGGTTTCCTCGGCCAACTTTGCCTACAAAACATCCCACGCTGGGCTCTGGATGTTTAGTAGGCAACATTGGTCTTGGGAACCCTTGGTATAGTAAAATTCCCTTAACTTCTCTGTAAAGTAGTTGTAAATAATTATCATGCATATTGTATACATAGAGCAATACATAGCAAAGATCAAGAGATTATGTATTTTATGTATATTGTATACATAGACCCATATTTAGTATAGACCGAGGTTTAGAGATTATAATATTTTATGTATATTGCAAATAGACCCATTTATTATATATCCATGAATAGACCCATACTTAGCATATACCGAGGTTCAGAGATTATGTATTTTATGTATATTGTAAATAGACCCATACCTAGCATAGACCGAGATTGAGAGATTATGTAGGGACACAAGCGTAGCTATCAGCAATATATATATATCAATCCCAAATGATAGGGATGATCCAATTTGATCAATGTCTCAACCAGGGCACGATCCACACTGCTACAATCCCGTGACTAATCAACGCCACTATACAGGGTGCGATATCGTTAGCTATCAATGTCAATAAAGACACTAGCAAACGATGATCAATACCAATACTCAAGGTATGATCTACACTTGTATGTTTCAACGAGAACCAAATTACTTCTAATACCGTAATCAAAGCAGAGTCTATATCAACTAACTTTATTCAATATCTTATGTCACAAAGTTAACAGGTATTGACGTAGTTACAATTCCTACGATAATCTTGTTATCACATGATTAAGACCATCATATTACTTATTTATTGCACAGTTAAAGTTTAATATACATATTTATAGCATTAGAGAGAATAGATATAACGCAGGTATTGGTTTAGCTATCTTCGAAAATATTTTATAGTGTAATTTAAGTATGTCGCATGATGTAAGCTAATTATGTTAAGTATTCAATTGAAGCGCAGTTTCAATGAATAATGTCATTATGTCTAAGTTTACAACATTAAATAATTTATATGTACAGTGTACTGCAGTTTTACAGAATATCATGTTTCCACAGTTTTTTCTACAAATGGGGGGGAGGGGGAGAGAGTGGTTGAACAATAGGGTTATTTTTATCCTTTATTTTCAATCATATGGCCTTTTTGTTGGCCAGCAGTGCTTCCAGCCTCATAACTATAAACTCCTTGATTAAACTGTATACTAGACCAATACCTAGCATAGACCGAGCTTGAGAGATTCTGTATTTTATGTATATTGTATATGTGTAAAACCCGTTATTCATTTAGAATATGTTTCAAATGAATATGTAGCATGACTAGCTTAATCATGTGAAATATATAATGACGTAATTCTTGGTTGCGACTATTTCAACTGTGCTGTAATACGTAACATGATTGTCTTAATCATGTGATATAGATAACGACGTGATATTGTAATTACATCTATCAACTTTAACTTGTCACATATAAACCTCAAATACAATAGTTGATAAAGAGACTCCGTACAGATTACCGTAAAAAAGTAAGCATCCACTGTTTTAATATTTAGGTTGAGGATCTTGCCCATTGATTTGGCATTGATAGTTGCGAGCTTGTGTCTGTGGAGGATATTGATAGCTGATTGCGCCCCACTGGTAGTGGGATTGTGTCTTAGTTGAGATATTGATCAATTAAGAGCTTGTGTCCCTGTTGACATTGATATTTGGTCCTTGTTGAAACAAATGAGTTGAAGATCGTACCCAGTGGTAGTGGCGTTGATAATTCAATGGATTGTAGCCGTGTGGATTGTGTCCTGGTTAAGTCATTGATCGATTAAGAGCTGGTGTCCCTGTTGACTTTGATAGCTTGTCCTTGCTTAAACATACGAGTTGAAGATTGCACCCAGTGGTAGTGGGGTTGATAGTTCATCGGATTGTAGCCGTGTGTTGACATTGATAGTCAAGAGAATCTGAGTTGTACCTGGATAGATACGAGTTAGAGAAACCATTCTGGAGTAAGGTATTTACTACATACTTAGACCCATGCCTAGCATAAACCAAGGTTTGGAGATTATGTATTTTATGTATATTGTATACATAGACCCATACCTAGCATAGACCGAGGTTGGGAGATTATTTATTTTATGTATATTGTATACATAGACCCATATACCTAGCATAGACCTTTGTTATGTTGGTTAGGATAATTTAAAATTAGGATATTTTTATGTTGGTTAGGATTATGTAAAGTTAAGATAATAAAAACTTTAGGTTAAAGAAACGTAGTTGAGTAATATTTATATATCTGAAACGTTGAGTAATACTAATATATCTAAACCGTTGAGTAATAGGAATATATCTATATCGTTGAGTAATAGGAATATATCTATATCGTTGAGTAATAGGAATATATCTAAACCGTTGAGTAATACGAATATATCTGAAACGTTGAGTAATAGGAATATATCTAAGTCGTTGAGTAATAGGAATATATCTGAAACGTTGAGTAATACCAATATATCTGAAACGTTGAGTAATACGAATATATCTGAAACGTTGAATAATACCAATATATCTGAAACGTTGAGTAATACGAATATATCTAAAACGTTGAGTAATACGAATATATCTAAAACGTTGAATAATACCAATATATCTAAAACGTTGAGTAATACGAATATATCTAAATCGTTGAGTAATACGAATATATCTGAAACGTTGAGTAATAGAAATATATCTGAAACGTTGAGTAATAGGAATATATCTAAAACGTTGAGTAATACGAATATATCTAAAATGTTGAGTAATACGAATATATCTAAAACGTTGAGTAATACGAATATATCTGAAACGTTGAGTAATAGGAATATATCTGAAACGTTGAGTAATAGGAATATATCTAAAACGTTGAGTAATAGGAATATATCTAAACCGTTGAGTAATAGAAATATATCTAAATCGTTGAGTAATAGGAATATATCTAAATCGTTGAGTAATAGGAATATATCTAAACCGTTGAATAATAGGAATATATCTAAATCGTTAAGTAATACTAATATATCTAAACCGTTGAGTAATAGGAATATATCTAAACTTTTGAGTAATAGGAATATATCTAAATCGTTGAGTAATAGGAATATATCTAAATCTTTGAGTAATACGAATATATCTAAAGCGTTGAGTAATAGAAATATATCTAAAACTTTGAGTAATAGGAATATATCTAAAACGTTGAGTTATAGGAATATATATCTAAAACGTTAAGTAATAGGAATATATCTAAAGCGTTGAGTAATAGGAATATATCTAAACCGTTGAGAAATAGGAATATATCTAAATCGTTAAGTAATACTAATATATCTAAACCGTTGAGTAATAGGAATATATCTAAACCGTTGAGTAACAGGAATATATCTAAAATGTTCGAGTAATACGAATATATCTAAAACGTTGAGTTATAGGAATATATCTAAAATGTTGAGTAATACGAATATATCTGAAACGTTGAGTAGTACGAATATATCTAAAACGTTGAGTAATAGGAATATATCTAAAACGTTGAGTAATAGAAATATATCTAAAACTTTGAGCAATAGGAATATATCTAAAACGTTGAGTAATAGGAATAAATATCTAAAACGTTGAGTAATAGGAATATATCTAAAGCGTTGAATAATACGAATATTTCTAAAACTTGAGTAATATGAATATATCTAAAACGTTGAGTAATAGGAATATATCTAAAACGTTGAGTAATAGGAATATATCTAAAACGTTGAGTAATAGGAATATATCTAAAACGTTGAATAATAGGAATATATCTAAAACGTTGAATAATACCAATATATCTAAAACGTTGAGTAATACGAATATATCTAAAACGTTGAGTAATAGGAATATATCGAAAACATTGAGAAATAGGAATATATCTAAAATGTTGAGTAATAGAAATATATCTAAAACTTTGAGTAATAGGAATATATCTAAAACGTTGAGTAATAGGAATATATATCTAAAACGCTGACTAATAGGAATATATCTAAAGCGTTGAATCATACGAATATTTCTAAAACTTTGAGTAATATGAATATATCAAAAACGTTGAATAACAGGAATATATCTAAAACGTTTAGTAATAGGAATAAACGTTGAGTAATAGGAATATGTATTCATAAATCTGACAAAGTTAGAATGGTACAATGAGACGCTTAAAACTGTGGTTTAGGAAGACGACTGTGAGACTGAAGTTATGATTTAAATAGTCTAATGAAAGGAAAAAACTAATTGTGCAGTGTACACAGACACATTTTACATCATAGATTGATGTTTCAGTTACTGGTACAACTATTACACCATTAAATACACATTTTTTATAATGTCGTCTTCTTAATCTACAATTTATGGACCTCACTGTAATATGATAACGAAAAGTTAGGGTGGTGTTAGCATGTTATAACATAGAGTTCAGATGCTGTTATGATGGGGTAACGTAGAGTTATAATCAAATAAAAAGCCTTACACTCAAAATTCGCACACTTTAATTATGATTTGCAATAATTAGCATATAAACGACGATAAAGATTTAAAATTAGGTTGATTCTCTTTAACAGATAAATCAATAGATAGATGGATGAAACCAGATAGATAGATACTTACAACCCGACAGTATGATTCACCCCTAGGGAGGGAAGGGTGGAGGCAGGGGGAAGGGATTCAATTTAAATTTCAATATGGGTGGTTTAAAAATATAGTTTCAGAGTTGTTTTTTTTCAGTAAAAAATCATTACACTTTTTATCAAAGCACAAAATTTACTTTTAAATTTTATAAGAAAAATATTTATAGTTTTTTGTTTCCCCTTTTGGTACCAAATGGCTTCGTCTGAAGAAAAAACAGAGTAGGGTTGAGTCTTCCATTCAAAATTTGAATATAGCGGGGTAATCCCCCACCCCCACCCCTGGGGGAACCTGCCAGCTCCATCATAAGGGTTGGGGAACTTGGATCTGCCCGCCAGAGTAAATTTAAATTCCCCCTTTCAGCTCATTTGAATACTTCTCGTGTACATCTAAGAAAATGAAGGATATAAATAAAACAGTCTTAATTTTAACAGTGCCATCGATTTTTCTATAAACACAGGGATATTTAGATACATAGATATACATAGAAAAGGAAAACTGGCAATTCTTGAAAGAAACTAATAAAAGACCGGACAAAAACCCTTCGGCCAAATATACCTTGGGGATTTTGTCATTTAATCTTTTGTAATTCGGTGTTTTGTATTCACGTAAACTCACTACAACGAAGTACATCATGTATGTATTCACGTAAACTTACTTCAACGAAGGGGATTTTGTCATTTAATCTTTTGTAATTCGGTGTTCTGTATTCAAGTAAAACTAACTACAACGAAGTACATCATGTTTGTATCCACGTAAAACTAACTATAACCAAGTGCATAATGTATATATCCACGTGAAACAAACTATAACAAAGTACATCATGTCTGTATCCACGTATAACTAACTACAACGAAGTACATCATGTATGTATTCATGTAAAACTAACTACAACAAAGTACATCATGTTTGTATTCACGTAAAACTAACTACAACGAAGTACATAATGTCTGTATGTACGTAAAACTAACTACAACGAAGTACATCATGTATATATCCACGTAAAACTAACAACAACGAAGTACATCATGTCTGTATCCACGTAAAACTAAATACAACGAAGTACATCATGTATGTATTCATGTAAAACTAACTACAACGAAGTACATCATGTATGTATCCACGTAAAACTAACTACAACGAAGTACATCATGTCTGTATTCACGTAAAACTAACTACAACGAATTACATCATGTATGTAGTCACGTAAAACTAACTACAACGAAGTACACCATATATGTATTCACGTAAAACTAACTACAACGAAGTACATCATGTATGTATTCACGTAAAACTAACTACAGCGAAGTACATCATGTTTGTATTCACGTAAAACTAACTACAACGAAGTACATCATGTATGTATTCACGTAAAACTAACTACAGCGAAGTACATCATGTTTGTATTCACGTAAAACTAACTACAACGAAGTACATTATGTCTGTATTCACGTAAAACTAACTACAACGAAGTAATATATCCACGTAAAACTAACTACAACGAAGTACATCATGCCTGTATCCACGTAAAACTAAATACAACGAAGTACATCATGTATGCATCCACATAATACTAACTACAACGAAGTACATCATGTATGTATTCACGTAAAACTAACTACAACGAAGTACACCATATATGTATTCACGTAAAACTAACTACAACGAAGTACATAATTCGATTTCTATTTCAAACCCCATCAAAAGTAAAGTAAATGTACTTTGATATATGAAATATAAATTCCAACGTAAAAATATAAAGGAACAAGACAATAATTCGAAAAATCTTGATAAAATGAGTTCCAAAGTTAAAGTTTACAGACTGTAAACCAGAACCGGATCAGTAACGTTTCGTATAGTACATTTTCGTATAGTAACATTTTGTCTAGTACACTTTGTCTAGGTAACATTTGGTATAGGTAACATTTTGTATAGGTAACATTTGGTATAGGTAACATTTGGTATAGGTAACATCCATAGTAATTTTTCTTATAAATGTAAAAATTAAAGAACGTCAAGATATTGTTGTAAGACTAGAAGTGTTTGGAGACTACTTCACAAGAACCTGGATAGGAAATAAGTCTACAACCAGGAGTGGAAATAAGAGTCGTCGGCGGCCATTGTTTGCAATAAAATCGTGGAATCAATAGTCAACTGTTTCAGCAGGTGGAACAGCCACAAACAACAGCCTCGAGTGTTCTAATTGAGTTTGGAATAGTCAGGTTGGTCCGCATCCAAATGTTTGGAAAGTAATAGATGCCTTTATCAAGACAGAGTCAGAGTCTAGAAGAATCCTGTTGTCGAATGCGATTGGACAGGATCTGCATCAAAATACAGAAAGGAAGGAGAGAACTATGGCCAATCATCAACGTCTTAAGTTACTTGCTGAACAGTTTGGCGTTCTGCCTGACAAAGAATATCTGCAGCAGGTGGCTCAAGAACTTCAAAAATCTGATAATTAATTTAACTGTAAAAAAATTAAACATGTAACATTAAATATAAATACGAAAATAGCTGATATTTGGTGTTTCATTTTTCATCTTTATTTTTACATTTATACGAAAAATTACCCTAAGTGTTACTTATACGAAATGTTACCTATACCAAATGTTATCTATACCAAATGTTATCTTGACAAAATGTAACCTATACGAAATGTTACCTATACAAAGTGTACTATACAAAATGTTACCTAGACAAAATGTTACTATACGAAAATGTACTATACAAAATGTTACTGATCCCCAGAACCCTGAATTTACTGTCATCCACTCCGTATGTAGGTATGTTTGTAAGTTTGTGTGTAAATGTATGTACTATGTATGAATTCACGTATGTACGTGTGTATGTTTTCTTTATACCCGAATAAACTCCTATATCAGTGTCGTCATCATGGAGGCTCTGGAATTATCTTTTTTTTAAATAACTTTAAATGTATTTAGCAAAAAATCGAATAAATTAATCAAAGTTTGAAATATCAAAGGTTTACATCATGAGGTCGCAAAGATATAGGGAATATGAAATTTGATTTTTTGTCAAAGAATCAATTTATTTCCGTGAAAGGATTCGAGAAGTTAAATTATGTTTATGTACTGAACGAAAATATTACCGTATAGTTGTCAAAGATAAATTAGATTAATTTTGTTTTATTCGTCAAGTCTCAAGTAAATCTCAAAATCTGACTCAGACAGACTAATAATATAATTTTCTACTTTAATATTGACCTCACATTAAAACCAAACGAACTAATTATTTGCCTCAAACTCTTATATTCAAATCCCAAAATCTTTAAACCTTAGATAAGTCAAACTTTGGCAGAATTCATAGTTTGAAAAATCAAACGTCTACATCATCAGGTTGCAATGATATACGGACTATAAATTTAGAGTATGAGGATAGTTATCAGTTTACAAACTACAAGCAATAGTAAATATATTGTTGTAGAGTTGATAACGTAATAATAGTTTTCTTGATAACAGTTTGCAGTTTAGGGTTGGTTTTTAAATCAACAACTACTGGTTTTAACTAATTAAAGTAAGCTAAACTTTAATCAAATTTAATTTGATATCTTAAATGTTTTTAAAATTTTTTTCTTTAGAGTTATTGATGGCTAGTAAACGTTTAAAACGCAGTAAAATGAACTTATTCCTCATATTGAAATTTGATGAATGTAAGACGCGACCCAGATTAGTATATTGTAAATAGAACTATTGTATTTTAGTCTTCCTTTAAAGCGTATTATTTTCACACATTAGGATTTTAAACTTATTTTTAAAATTATATAAACAAGTAGCGTGGGCATACTTCGTTGGAATTAATTAAAAAAAGAATTAAAAACATGTTTTAAAGAAAAATGAAGGATGCGAGTATATTTGACTTGTTCTACAAGAAAAGGTAATTAACCCAATAACTTCTACGCAGTATCGTTTACCTTATTTTTAATCCTAAATCCTATTTTGAATTGTTCAAATTTGAGCCAGGTTGCTGAACTTATTACCTTCTATTCAATTACTTATCTGATATTTATACATAGACTATTTGGTCTAACAGAACACATAGTTTTAAATATCAGGTCTGCGATATAGGGTTCAAAAGATAAAGAGATTAGAGTCGAGTGTTCAGATCTTCTATTAATTATATCTTTATAGAGTCGAGTGTTCAGATCTTCTATTATCTTTATAGAGTCGAGTGTTCAGATCTTCTATTAATTATATCTTTATAGAGTCGAGTGTTCAGATCTTCTATTAATTATATCTTTATAGAGTCGAGTGTTCAGATCTTCTATTAATTATATCTTTATAGTGTCGAGTGTTCAGATCTTCTATTAATTATATCTTTATCTAAAAGGGAGGAGGTAGGAAGAGGAAAATTTGGTGTTGTCAGCAGGGTTACAGGTTTATTTATAAACATTTTAAATTATTTACTTTTACACCAATATCGTTTCAAGGATTTCAAGTATCTCAATAATTCGTACGTTTTTTGTCTTTTATCTTGTCTGATCCACGGGGTAAAGATTTCAGTGATAATAAAATTAAATATCAAGAATTACCCATTTGAAAATTTGAAATTTTCTTAACTTTTTCAAGTTAAGAAAACAAACCAAGATATTGCTCTACATATAACATAGTTTATACCAAATAGTTTCTAGTCCAAGTGTCAACTTAGTTTTTGTGTCCGACAAAATTATTAATAATAGTGATAATTTTAGAATAAAGTGCTAATCTTACAGTAAAATAAGTGCAATTATATGTTGTTCTTTATTTTCTGTTTTTACACTTTTTTATTTAATCTTGGAAAACATGTGAAGAGTCAACTAGTATGAGAAAATTTCGTTTTTCTTGTTATATTTGACACTTGTGACGTCGTGTATAATTGATCCATTTCTCTGTTGCCACCTATTTTACTTGATAAACTATTTGGTTTATACTAGAATATTTAAGTAATATTATGTGTATTTGTTGCTGTTTTCAAGCAAATACGAGTTTTTAAGTTTTAATAGTGGCTTAAAAATCAACTTTTTAGGTGAAATAGGTCTGTTTACACTGCACCATTGCTGTTTTTCATGTTCATTGGACTATTTTAATCATAACTTAAATCTTATAGTCGTCTTCATAGTGTACAGTTTTATGGGTCCTATGCCTCTCACGCATTTAAAATACGTGAAATTTCAAGTTCAACTAGCTCTGTATAACATAAAACTGGACTGTCAGGGGATGTTCGTAAAAGAAAGAAAATATTAAATAAACAGGGTTAAATCATGTACCATTGATCGACTGGTAATTTCCTAGAGAACGATTTTTGGATATTTAGGAAACAATGGGAAAGATTACGCTGCAAAGTTTGTAAGAGTACGGAACCAAAAAATCAGGTTGAACATTGTTCTTATACAAATACATGATCGTTTTTAATATAATCATTTGACTACATGCTAGGGTTGTTAATCGTTTTTTTTAAAACTTTTAATAAAACTTTCAACATTTAAAAACTGTATTTTGATAAACTTTGCTTTTATTAAACTTTTCAATATTTTTAACCGCAGAGAAAATAAACTAAAAATGAACCAAAAAATCGTTTTAACATGTTCGTTTGAACATGTTCCTAACGTGTTCGTTTTAACATGTTCGTTTTAACATGTTCGTTTTAACATGTTCGTTTTAACATGTTTGTTTTAACATGTTCGTTTTAACATGTTTGTTTTAACATGTTCGTTTTAACAGGTTCGTTTTAACATGTTCGTTTTAACATGTTCGTTTTAACATGTTCGTTTTAACATGTTCGTTTTAACATGTTCGTTTTAACATGTTCGTTTTAACATGTTCATTTTAACATGTTCGTTTTAACATGTTCATTTTAACATGTTCGTTTTAACATGTTCGTTTTAATATGTTCGTTTTAACATGTTCATTTTAACATGTTCGTTTTATCATGTTCGTTTTAACATGTTCGTTTTAACATGTTCGTTTTAACATGTTCGTTTTAACATGTGCGTTTTAACATGTTCATTTTAACATGTTCGTTTTAACATCTTCGTTTTAACAAGTTCGTTTTTGTTACGTTTTTTTCCATTTATTGTCACTCAGGGTCTAAATTTGGCAAATTTCAGGGAAAGCATATTTTTAAAAATAAACAATTTTTAACTTTGTAAAACTTCTAAAATTTGTGTGGAACCAATTTATTGTACATCCATAACGACAGGGGCATTCTTGGCGCTCTTGTTTCAAATCTTTATAGTTTTATTCTTTCCAGGACCAGTACAGAGAAGGAGATTAATATTCTCAGGTCTTCTTAAAGTTTAATCGATCAAATATTTAAACTTTTGAAATAAATATAAAAATATGGACTCTAATTTACGAAATCAAAACAATCGCTCATTTAACAGCAAATGTTGCCGATAAGCGACAACAAAATCGCATCCAACTTATGCTGCCAAATAAGCGATTTTTTAAATTTCTTACTTTAGAGAATGGTCGAAAACATTTTGGAATGCCGAGAAGCCCTCAATCTTATTTTCACACACACTTTTTTCTTAATAATTTTAAATAACTGAATCTGATTTAAATACTACCATTAAATTACCATATTTATTGGGACACACTGTATAATACAAAGACTATCATCTCAAAAAAAAAAAAAAACGCTTGTTGACTTCAATCTTTTATGTCCAAGGGCGATTATTTTTTTATGAATGCAGGGGGGGGAGTGACCAAAATTGCAAAGGAAATGAGATTTTTAAAAGATTGCAAATGTTAAGTATTAATCACATAAGAACAAGACGTTAATTCAACAATTAAGACAGCAAGTGAATATTTGAACGGTGAAATAACATTACTTTTAAGACCTGTTTAGTGTTTACTGATATAATTAAATAAAATCCAAAAAATAACTTTTTGAAATTATTTTTTTTATAACTGTTCAGTCAGCTGAGCAACCCTCATATTATCCGGTACGTGGATTCATTTGAAGGATTAGCAGAGATTATTATAGGAAAGATCAATATTATCTTTTTCAATACAGTCGGCGTTTATATCAATACAATAAAGACGACTATTCTATTTATGTTTTTATCTCTAAAAAGATTTTTTCAAATAAAAAGTTTAAAATACGCTGTTTATTGAAAAAATGTCTTTAATTCTATATTTAATTCTGTTTAAAAGCTTGGCAGGAATAAAAAGATGTCGTTCTCTATATCTTGAATATATCTTTGGTCCTGTAGTCCTTGAGTACCTGGAAGGAAGAGAACTGTTTGAGAGAGTAGCTTCAGATTCATTCCATCTCACAGAAACAGATTGCTGCCTTTTTCTCAGGTCAATACTTTCTGTGCTTGGGATTTTTCGACTATATGAATAAAGATTACAATGTTTAAATACTTGTTTAATTTATCATTAATTTATTAAAAAAAGTTAAGGAACTTAAAAATTTCTTTTCTTAAACTGCAAATTCAAATTGTCTTGCTTCAAGCAATTGGTTATCTCAAGAAGAAAAAAATAATAGCCTGGTTCAAAAATTAGTTTTTCCTAAAACGACAGGCAAAATTAAAAAAATTTACTAAGAGAACATTTCTATAGAAAAAAAAGTTTTTTTTGCAAGAAATAAAACATATTTTGTTTCCAGACAAATTTGCCGGGGTGCAGAATATCTTCATTCAAGGAATATCTTACACCTGGATTTAAAGGTTAAAAATACAATAAACTTTACAATAAACTTTCCAATAAACTGTACAATAAACTTTACAATAAACTTTACAATAAACTTTACAATAAACTTTACAATAAAATTTACAATAAACTTTACAATAAACTTTACAATAAAATTTACAATAAACTTTACAATAAAGTTAAACAATAAACTTTGTAATGAAAAGAAAGATAATTATTCCACTTTTATAAATATGGTTTCCATGTGAAATTTCGTTGCGCGGGATTGCGCGGATTTACATGGCTCGCAAGTAAAATCCACTTGCAATTGATGTAAAGATAAAAGTTTATATTTTGATATTACCGATCTGAGATAAGATAAAATATTATAGTTTATGGCTAAACATACACATACAAGTTATAATGTAACAGGCAAAAATCTGCAACTATTCTTATATTGTTTGCTATATGTAATTAGGTGGCGTGGAGATTATCTGTGCTGGGTATTATCCCCACCTAATTTATATTAAAACGTTTACAATATGATGAATATTACTAGGTTTTGAAAATTTATAATAAGTCAGGGTTTACTAGTTAAATTTAGAGAGACCGAGGTGCAGCATAACAAAATAATTGATTTTTTCAGTTTTAAAGTTTAGTACGTATAACAGAGTAAGATAAAGAATGTATCAATAACCTACCAATATTTGTATTATTTTTTTGCAAGAACAACAAGAGGTTTTATTGCACTTTGAGATGTAGGCGTCAAATAACATTTCTTATAAACTTTTTAAAATATGCCTGACGAGGTTTTAAATCAAGTGGCAGGTTATTCCATAACTTAGGAAGTGCACATGAGGGAAGATATTTTAATGAGCCTGTATTCAGAATGCCAATCACAAAATTTCCGAGTTTTTAAAAGTGTTGTTAAATAATGAGGGAAGATTGTTCTATATAATAATATTTATATAGCTAATAAGTCCTATCAATCTTTAATGAACTCTTTTAATTCCAAATATTTGATAATTTGTTAAGCCATAATACGAAAATTTTATAAAGATGAAAAATGATTAATTAATTTTATAAATATACTTAGCCTGAGAATATGGTATGTGCTGCTAAGGAAGGTTGTTCACTAAAAATATACTTAGCCTGAGAATATAGTATGTGCTGCTAAGGAAGGTTGTTCAAAAATATACTTAGCCTGAGAATATAGTATGTGCTGCTAAGGAAGGTTGTTCAATAAAAATATACTTAGCCTGAGAATATAGTATGTGCTGCTAAGGAAGGTTGTTCAATAAAAATAGTGGATTTTGGAACTGCTCTACAAACTTCACCAGGAGAAAAAGTAAATAGTTTTCAAATGAATTACAAATTTTTTAAGCTTAAAAATTTAAAAAGTAAGGCAGTTTGTCCTTGAATATTCAGTACTTTGTTAAAGAGTATCCTTAATATTGATCTTTAATCCTGATGCTTAATCTTGATCTTTATTCTTGATCCTTAATCTTGATCCTTAATCTTGATGCAGGCATTATCAATTTGAAGATCAATTCTTGATCCATTATAGAAAATGACCACCATGGGACATTGATTAAATAGAATTAAATTAATGATCTGCATCAGATAGAGATCAATATCTGATCCTAAGATTCAAAACATAAAATTTTGAATTCAGAAAGGAGATTTTAAAAGCTTTGCGTCTGCTTAGACCCAAGTAAAGCTCAAGTAAAGACCCGGGTTTTGGATGGCCTTGAGTTTAGTAAGAACCAACCCTCTTGGGGTTTCTCTCTATAAGACTCGAGTCTTCAGCAGCTGATGCCCGTAAATTTATTTTTTAATCTTTTATATTTGTACATTTGAAATCTCGGGAATTATTTGAGGTGTCAAATTTTATTAATCATACAAAATAAACATACCATGAAAATAATGTTTCAACAGAAAGTTTGAATTTTCGAAATTTACATCTCCTTTTCACAGCTGATCTGACGGCATTCTGTCTGCTACAGAGAGAAAGCTTGCAAAACAGTCTCTCATTGGTCGAATCTGAACCAATCCTGACTTGGGTTCTATCTAAGCCCGAGTTTTGGGTTTTAGTAGGGTTTAAGCTTTTAAAATCTCATCTCTCTGGGCTCATTTACAGAGTTGTTATGTTATAATTAAAAATCCCTAACTATATTTCTAAAGTCTAAATACAAGACTTAAAGGGACTGTTAGCGTAGTTTCAAGTTGCCCTTCATGCAACCATAGCAATGCCAGATTTTCAACTTCATGTTTTGGCTCGGAAAGAGTTTAGTTCTGATAATTTTTCTATTGTTTCTCATAACCAAGAAATGTCCGAGTCACTTCTGCAGCTAGAAACCACAATGGGAAATAATCAGTTTTTAAAATGATAAACATGTGAATCGGAAATTTCACTCTTTGAATCTAAATATATTTAAAATAAAGACGACTTTTATTTCCCTTTTGCTACAGATCCAAGTGATGTGTGGAACCCCTGAATTTGTTGCTCCTGAGATTATTGCTTATGATTTTGTATCTTCTGCAACAGGTTATTAACATTATTAAAAATAAACAGTTTATAAACAGCTCTGTTCTTCATAAACTGGAATAATATAACAAATGGTTGAAAATTTGAAAGTCGTCTTTGGTCTAAAATATAGTTTCCGGTATTCATTTGGCAACCTTAGTTTAAAAATATTTTTATAAAACAAAAGTCACAAAATGGACTTGGTCTTACCGCAGGTCCAAATGTGGTCTGCGATTTTTTTGCTTTCAAAATTACCAAAGATAAAAAGAATTGTGTTTAGATTTTAATATTTTATATAAAACCATGCAATTTTTATCCTCTGTATCCTATTGTATGTTTAGATATGTGGGCTACTGAATCATTATCACCTATATTTTACTTTATGTTTAGATATGTGGGCTTTCAGAGTAATCACCTATATTTTACTATATATTTAGATATGTGGGCTATCAGAGTAATCACCTATATTTTACTATATATTTAGATATGTGGGCTATCACAGTAATCACCTATATTTTACTATATATTTAGATGTGTGCTCTATCAGAGTAGTCACTTATATTTTACAATATATGTTTAGATATGTGGGCTATCGGAGTAATCACTTATATTTTACTATATGTTTAGATATGTGGGCTATCGGAGTAATGACCTTTATCTTACTATATGTTTAGATATGTGGGCTATCGGAGTAATCACTTATATTTTACTGTCTGGATTTTCTCCATTTATGGGAGAAAGTGATGCAGAGACTTTTAAGCATATTTCAAGGTCATAAAACTACATACAAGGTTACCCACAAAGGATGAGACTGTAAAGACGACATATAACTCTGTAAATATGACGAGCCCAAGGTTGAATTAAGTCGTCTACCTTGAAGAAAGTCTATTTTTATCTTTTTTATGATTTAGCAAAGAAAGGAAAAGTTTACAGTTGCAGGGAGTCATAAATATGAGAAAACAGATTGCGAAAAGTTTGTACCATCATCTCTGAAGTCTCATCCTTTGTGGGTAACCCTGTATAAGAATGTTTTACAAAAGAATTAAAAATAAAAAGGCGTTATTTAGAATAAATTCGAGACATAAAAAACAATTGATTCTACGACGTGAGTAGTTCATGGATGTATTTGGTTACCAGTCCCATTATAGCTATTTATAAAATTACTGTGCACTTTATCATTCAAGGTCAGAAAGGTTACAAATATGGTTTAGTTTTTCAAAAATATTTTTTTTTATTTCTTTCTAACCAAAAAACTGCGAAACAAAATAATAGTGCTATAAAAATATTCAGTGTTGACTATGATTTCAATGTGAGAGAGTTTAACATTATCTCAGCAGACGCCAAGGTTGGTGCAAATATAATTTGGAAAAAAAAGAATTTTTTTAGCGAAGATTTTTTAAAACTGATTTCCTCTTAAATAAATCCAAAAATGCAGTTGCTTTCTGCTTGCGACAGGGAGCGGACCTCTTGTGGCAGCTCCCGGCTTCACAGTTCGGAGGAGCACTGCATAGAGTTGCTGATGACTTATCCTACAGGGAAGTAGCGGAAAATAGGATTTAAATAGTAAACAAGAACTCCATCTTCAGTTTTTCTCTGGCGCAACATCTCAGTTAAAAGAAGGAGAACAGAAGTAGTATAACCCATATGGTATACAAGCCATGCGCAATAATACCTGTTTTTTTCTTGGCCAGCTGGGAGGACTGGACTACTGTGGAAAATTCCACCTGATGGGGCTTTAAGGCTTTCAACTCCCCATTTTGCATAAGCATGGTACAGTTAGGGGTTTCCTTAATTCCACTTAATTGGGAACAACTTTATAAAAAGGGGAAAGCAGGGATATTCTAGAAATCCCTCATTCCCTTCCTCCTCCAAACTTCTTTATTTCCTTCCTTCCTACTCCTGAACTCATTGTCACAAGACTACTTGGAGAGGCCTCAAAACGTAGAAAATGCTTCATTCAGGAAAGAGCTATTCTAAGAAAGAAACAAGAAGAAAAAACAAGAAAAAACAAGAAAAATGGAAGGAAACTCTCCAATGATAAGCTTTACACTATCAACCTTTATTCCATTAGAGAATGGAGGCATCCTTGGAGATGGGGCTAGGAGACTCCCCCCCCCCTCCCCTCCAATTTACCTTGAATAGAAAATACACCAGGAATATGATTGAGTGCTGAATCAGTTTGAATTTAGTTCCTGAAGTTCCTGACTGATCTAATGTGTGTAAAAAAAACAGGAAAATAGAAAAGCATGCCTCTCACCTAGTTTTAAGTTAGCACCTTGGCAAACTGCTAGGATGTCCCAAAAATTTTAGTTTTTTTTTTAAATTAGTCAAAATATGAAAAGGTACGAACAAGAAGAAAATGAAGACCAAGAAATTTAGAAATGTAAAAATATTTGCATCTGCTATCATATAACTATTTAAAGAATATTATTAAAAATCTAAAATTAAAAACAAATAATAAAAAAATATTTATTCTGAAATCTCATTATCCTAAACATAATAATTTACAGTTTATTGATTTTAAAAGATATTCTTTTCCACAGTGAGAACCAGAAAACAGTGGAATTCTTCTTTTCTAATTTTGTGTTTCTAAAAAGTGCCCTGGGCATGTTAAGAGATAAATTAGTTGTAAAAATTGCAAATTTTAAAATTCTTAGTGACATTTCTTTAGTAAAAGAAAGAACAAATACGACATTAATTTTAAAGCTATACGGCTCTCACTGTACCGTGGAACAAAATTGAAAGTTTTAGGACTTCATCAGAAGATTGCTCGTGAAAAACAGGCGGCATAGGTTAAGTGCAAGCCAGGTAAAAAAGGCTGACCACATAATTGTCTAGAAAAAGCATTAGAAACGTTGTTATGTAAAAACTAAATACTTTCTCCAACCAAGTCCTTCTTAAGATTTTTTTAATTCTCAAACATGCAAATTTATTGCAAACACTTTAGTGATTTGATTTGATTGAATTTTACTTCGGGTCTATCAATATGCGCGTAACGATTAAAAAAATTTCATTTTATCTGAACATGATCGTTTTTTAGCCATTACCGAATTATATATGAAATGTTTCCGGTCATGTTTACATTACTCTAATGTATGATTATTTTTCTATCCTTCCTTATTAGCCATTTTTCTATAAACACTGTTGTGCAACAAGAACGGCAGAATAAAAGAAAAACAACCAGACTAAAATATTTTGATATTTAGATAGTGTCTTGAACATCCCTGTCTCTTGACATGAATTTAGTGTCTTGAACTCCCTGTTTCTTGACATGAATTTAGTGTCTTGAACATCCCTGCCTCTTGACATGAATTCAGTGTCTTGAACTCCCTGTCTCTTGACATGAATTTAGTGTCTTGAACATCCCTGTCTCTTGACATAAATTTAGTGTCTTGAACATCCCTGTCTCTTGACATGAATTTAGTGTCTTGAACATCCCTGTCTCTTGACATGAATTTAGTGTGTTGAACATCCCTGTATCTTGACTCGAATTTAGTGTCTTGAACATCCCTGTCTCTTGACATGAATTTAGTGTCTTGAACATCCCTGTCTCTTGACATGAATTTAGTGTCTTGAACATCCCTGTATCTTGACTCGAATTTTGGGTCTTGAACATTCCTGTCTCTTGACATGATTTTAGTGTCTTGAACATCCCTGGCTCCTTCAAGAAAATATGAATGAAGCGGTGATTTCAACTGCAAACCTTAAACGATATTTAGCCAGGTATATTTAATTTCCTTTCAAAAATGAAACAAATAAACAATAAAGTGATTAGTTTTTATTATGCGTGCGTAACAACCATTTATTCACAAGGTGATGGGATATTATACGACCTGATAGTTGTTTACCTTAAAGAAATATGAGATATCTTTAATAATGATTGAAACAGGGATTTAACTAGATAATGAGTCATTTTACTTTCAGAAAATACTAAGATTTTCGAGTATTATGTGCGTATTTTGGCGTTAAAGCTTGGAGGAGTGAGGGAACCCCCGACGCCATGAGCCTTCGCCTTGCAGGCACAAGCCTCATAGATTTGCTAGGCAAACCAAGCCTCCGCCATGCAGTAAGAGCTTCCGCAATACAGAATAGCTTTCTTATAACTCTTGGTTTTTATATGTAGTAAAGAATTTTTATCATTTTTTCAGCATAGCGGTAATAGAATTTTACTTAAGATTAATGTTGTTTAATGATTGTCATCATTTATAACTCATAAAGTGGTTTATAAGAGTTATGTTTTACAA
The DNA here is from genome assembly GCF_000591075.1 of Eurytemora carolleeae. NCBI lineage: Eukaryota > Metazoa > Arthropoda > Copepoda > Calanoida > Temoridae > Eurytemora > Eurytemora carolleeae. Next base: position 115,101 of record NW_019396176.1, read on the forward strand.
TAAAACATTTCTGACGCCTTAAAGAGACTATTGGGAAATTCATTTCTGAATAGTTTATTTTGTTTTAATCTTTAATTTAAGTAATTCCTATTTTGGGAAATTTTTTAGATTTAAATTATTTGTAAATGTTAAATTTTTGATTATCTTAATCTGATAGAAATGTCATAAAAGGTATAGATTAATATGAAGATTATAAAATATCAAATATAATTACTTTCAGAATTTCTTCTGTAAATGTTTTCCTTTTTGCGTAAAAAATGCATCAAGTCTTATAAACCAAATTTCTAGTCATAATTAGTCACTATTTATAGAAATTAAATTAATGAACGTACTTCTGATCTTTGATAAACTTTTTATGCTACTTTTGCGAAAAAATACAAAAAATTCTTTACTACATGAAAAATTAAAAACCAAGAGTTTTAAGGAAACTTTTCTGTATATAGCAGAGGCTCGACGTTTACTATATATATAGGGGACGCTCTAACTGCATAATTTAAAGTCCCTCTCAGCCTATATGTCCCATCTCATATTTCTGAATTATTTTCTAATAAAGGAATTGTAAAAGAAATTTAAAGATTGGCGTATACCATTCACAACGGCACCCTTAAAAGTTTTATCTGAAGAAGAAAACAGAAGAAATCTATCATCATCTCTTTAAAAATCGATTATTTTCATTAGTGTGTTCTCCTTAAAGTAACCTGCGCATTTCTGCTTCTTTAAAAATATGAAGGAGATGTTCAAAATAAAACACTGCAAGGCACCGTTGTGATTCGGAAATTGGACAATCGTTTGAGATGAAAACGACAGACAGTCCCTTTAATAAAGAACTCGAATCATCTTAATAAAACTTAAAGAATATTGATTGGAGAATTCAAAATAGGTTTTTTTTTCATAGGATGCGCTGGCAACGATGTGGGCAGGCTATACGAGCGATGAAAAGAGTTTCAAGTACAAATATTATTTTAGCATCAATTTTTTAAAAATTTCTTTTGTAATGATTAATCATTCTTCAATGGAATTAAAAATAAAATTCAATGAGTTGGTGACTGGTGGTTGGAAATCCTTTTCTTAGAAATTAAAAACTGAAAACTACTTAATATCGTTAAAAACCGCCAAACAAAGCTTACTTCAAGGGTCTGTAATCATTATTTCAAGTGACTGCATCCATACAAAGATGGAAATACTCGATTCTCAACAGTACCTTTGAAACCTATCTTATAATTAATGTGAACAAAACTGTCCTTTTTTTTAGGTTAAAAGTCTTTATTTCTCATAATTCCTGTTTGTTTTCCTTGTAGAAAAACCACAAAGAACACTCCCTTTAATAAGTTTAATCTTTGACCTTCATGTTCAAGAAAACTCCCTTTAATAGGTTTATCCTTGACCTTCATATTCAAGAACACTCCCTTTAATAGGTTTATCCTTGACCTTCATATTCAAGAACACTCCCTTTAATAGGTTTATCCTTGACCTTCATATTCAAGAACACTCCCTTTTATAGGTTTAATCTTTGACCTTCATGTTCAAGAACACTTCCTTAAATAGGTTTAATCCTTGACCTTCATGTTCAAGAACACTCCCTTTACTAGGTTTATCCTTGACCTTCATGTTCAAAAACACTATTTTTAATAGGTTTAATCCTTGACCTTCATGTTCAAGAACACTTCCTTTAATAGGTTTAATCCTTAACCTTCATGTTCAAGAACACTTCCTTTAATAGGTTTAATCCTTACCTTAATGTTCAAGAACACTTCCTTAAATAGGTTTAATCCTTGACCTTCATGTTCAAGAACACTTCCTTTAATAGGTTTAACCCTTGACCTTCATGTTCAAGAACACTTCCTTTAATAGGTTTAATCCTTGACCTTCATGTTCAAGAACACTTCCTTTAATAGGTTTAATCCTTACCTTCATGTTCAAGAACATTCCCTTTAATAGATTTAATCCTTGACCTTCATGTTCAAGAACACTTCCTTTAATAGGTTTAATCCTTACCTTCATGTTCAAGAACACTCCCTTTTATAGGTTTAATCTTTGTCCTTCATGTTCAAGAACACTTCCTTAAATAGGTTTAATCCTTACCTTCATGTTCAAAAACACTCCATTTACTAGGTTTATCCTTGACCTTCATGTTCAAAAACACTATTTTTAATAGGTTTAATCCTTGACCTTCATGTTCAAGAACACTCCCTTTAATAGGTTTAATCCTTGACCTTCATGTTCAAGAACACTCTCTTTAATAGGTTTAATTTTTGATCTTCATGTTCAAGAACACTCCCTTTAATAGGTTTAATCCTTGAACGAAGAGCATCACGCACCTTTACCCTGGACAGCCAGGGGAGTGAGGTATATACAGGTAATTTAAAATTATGTGGTTCATGTTAAATTGTATATTCACACTGAAAACACCGCTGTGTAAGTAGATTATCAATTTATCCGTGTACATACTAGACGGAAACCAGGAGTTCAACATTAATATTTCAAATTTAGACTATTTGATCTAACAAATAGACAAACACAGAGATTACTACTTTAGTTAGAATCAAACTTTTCAACTCAGACCTTTTTAAACCAAGCTAAGAACATTTATGTGGTTCTACGGTTCTACAGAGTTCCCCAATCTAAGTTTGAGGCAAATTGGTCATGAGGTCCATGAGCTATAATGGGAAAGACAAAAAAGACGGACAGACACACAGATTACTACTTTATATTCACTTAGATTGGGAAACCAACTTTTCCTGGAAACTAAATAATTTTCTACAAAAGTCGAACTTCTTAATTTAAAACTTGCAAAGAACCAGGCTAAGAACATGCTTGTGGTTCCACCAAGTTCCACCATCAAATGAAAAGCAAATTTGTCAAGGGGTTCCCGAGTTATGATCAGACATACAAACAAACAAACAGAAATATTTACTTCGCATATATGAAATGATTAATATTTATTTTCTAGAAAGTTTGAGAGACAGTGTGAATTCTGACCTAACAATATCCTCTGAAAATCAGGCCATGAAAACTTAATTGAAAAGACTAATCTACAATTATTGAGGATTATAAACAAACTGACTTAGTTCTGTTGATATTTATCTCAGAGGATGCAGTACGCTTAATGAAAACAAAGATTTAAGGTTTTTTTTTGTCAATTTTGTTTGTGAAATAGACTGTGACAATGTTTTTGGATTTTTTATCAAGTATACTTTTGATATGATTAAAGCTGAAAATTAATTTCAAGTTTCATCTGTCGTTCTCCTCTATTCTGGCGACCACTATTATGTCGCTTGAGATAAATTTTCATCATCAATATTATTTTTTTAATTACTTTTTTCCTGTACAGAGGGAAGTAAAAGAGGAATTTACCCCTTTTACCAGAAACAACGAGATTAAAACATTGGAGAACTGTATTGTACCAATAAGACGGACAGGTGAATTAGTAAGTTTTAAAATCAATTTTCATGCCTTCTGCCCTGTGAAAATTTATTAAAAACCTTTTCTTAAAAGATTTGTATCTGTCCTCTACTTTTTTCATATTTTCTTTTCACAATATTAAAAAATGGATTTTCAATTTTTGAGCCAAAAAGTTGAAAATCCCTTATCACTAGAAATTGCACCTTATTATTGGCATTTGATCGGAAAAAAATTGAAATCAAATTCATGTTTTCAAGTAAAATGTCTTCAAAAGTTATCACCTTTAAAAAACAAACAATTCTAGCTTTTAACTGTTGCTTTTCAAGTCCCCATTTTNTATTTATCTATTTAAATTACTGGATTTTGAAAACTTTTAAAGATGGACCTTTTTTCCATTCAAAATTAACAAGTTGGACCGTTAAAAAACCTTTCCTGGGGTCATGTGAGTTGACACAAAAAATAGGGCCTGATCGGTTCAGTTAGCAATATATATATTATGAAAGTGACAAAAAATGATTTGAATAGGAAGGAAACAATTTTGACAAATTATTTTTAATTATTTAATTATTATTAATTGTAGGGATAGACAAGTCCGCTCTTCTAAGAGAAGAAGACAATACTACAGAAGATAATCAAACTGAACTAAACAAAGAAAGAAAAAGAGGAAAAACTACTGGCAAAGTTAAACATCTTGTTAAATGCTTCGAAAATATTTTGTAATAATAACATTTAATTTAAAATATCTTTATTTATTAATACAAGTAGACATTTTCTAATTTTCTATAAATAAAGATGAAGCTGAGAACCAACATTATATATTTCTGTTTATTTAATCAGCTCCATGTTTACTTCTCTTGTGTCGGAGCATGTTTCCACGAGCGGAAAAGGTCATATCACATTGATCACAAGGAATCTTTATCCCTAAATGTACAGATTTAATGTGCTTTTTCAAGGAACTATTTAGAGTAAACAATAGATTACATTCTTCACATGAATACCGTACACCCTTATGGTTGACCTGTACGTGTCTAAACAAAGAGCTGTTGTAACTACCGACAAAATCACACTGATCACATGGATATGTTTTGCCTTGATGCTGCTTGCCATAGTGCCTGAATAGATCCAGCTTGGTGGTTGAGGAGTATTCACACTGGTCACAGAAGAAACTAATAGCACCGTGCATTCTATCCTTGTGCAGCTTCAAGCTGTACTTGTTCAACGTGGTATACTTGCATTCATCACAAGGAAAACTGATTCCATGCTGTTTAGCCTTGTGATTGTTCATAAACTTAAACTTATGACATTTAAAACTACAGAGATCACATCTCAGCACTCGTAGATGTTTATTCCACTTGTGTTTCTTCAAGGTTAGTTCAACATCAGTTGTAAAAGCACAAAGTTCACACAAGAAAACGGTTTTCTCGTCTGAGGTCACTTTTTTACTTCTAGCCTCCACATCTAAATATTTAATTTTTTAATTGTTTGAAAAAAGACAAAAAATATTTTTGTGTATTTAAAACCTAAAAAAGAAAATTAACTTTTTTCTAGCAACTGAATTAATGTAACTTTATGGAAAAAAAGTAAAAAAAAAATAGAAATGCAATATCTAGAGCTACAGGGTGTCCCAAGAAACATGGAAATAAAAAGACTGTTTTAATATCTACCGAATTAGTATCACTAAAAAATAATGAGTATTTGGATACTTTTGGCTTTGTTAACTTAACCAAACAAAATTCTTTTGCGAATAAAACAAAGGGAAGACCATTTCATATAATCTTGAATTTAAGCGTTTTAGGGTTATTTGTTTTAATCATAAAAGACCATCATCAAGTTTACTAGAAAATGCCGCGCAGATTTAAGACGATTTAAAAGTTATTGAATTCAAATGTTTATCCGGAGTATCAGTAAGAAGAATGTATGTACAATATACAGGTGCTGTACAGCATACACTGTACACGAGCAGTGTACTGTACTACTTACTCCAGTGTTTCTGTCTGCGGTGACGCGCAAGATCAAATTTAGTCTTGAACATGAGTCCACACAGAACACAGGTTGGTCTACCCCTCTCATGCCGAGTCTTCATGTGATTTAGTAGAGCAATTTGGGTTAACGTAACATATTCACATTTATCACAAGAAAACAGCTCCTTATTGTGTTTAAATTGCTTGACTGGAACGCCTTCTGTTTCTGTTTTCAACATTCCTATTAAATATTCTAGTAAAAACAGACAAAAAAATAATGGGAAAATATTTCTGAATAAAATCCCCCCTCCACCCCGGAATATCTGTAAAGTATTTGCTACAAGCAAGAAACATCATTAATGCCCAACTTTTTTAAAGATAGTAAAATTAAAATTGGAAGCTTGCTTAAAAACATTACAAATATTGAAATTCAAAATTTTACCTTTAATATTTCCGTTTATCTGAAAGTTCTTTTTACGCATGGATTTTGAATTATTACAATTTTCTTCAGATACGTGAAAATCTAGAATTCCACCTTTAACATCTTCTGAACGCTCTAACTTAACATCTCTCCCCTTTTCCAATGGCCCGGATACTGGAGTTTGAATCTCCGGAGGATGATCAGGATCTTGATCAACCTGATGGACTCCTCCTGGATCATTTTCAATTTCTTTCCCATCTTCAAGTATAGAGTTTAGGATTGAAATATTCTCTTTAGCAGAGTTTACTGCTAGCTCCTTTACACCTTCTTGATCTGTAATTTGTTCAATAAGAAGAAGATTATTCTCAACTCCTTCTTTCAGTTTTAGTAAGTCCTTCATCAGCTGATTAAATGTCGGCTTCCTCCGCTTTAATACTGCTGGTTTTATGAGTTCTATAGTAGGCACCTGCGTCAACAATACTGGGTTCACAATCTGAAATTATAAAATCCCTAAATATTAAATCCATACCAGGAGAAGTTAAAATTGCATTAGCTCAAGATTTAAGTAATAAACTGCTAGAAAACTCTCTTTTATTCTAACAGTCTGACATCAAACAGGAAAACAATAAATGAAACAAATAATATATTTATAAGAAAATCATTAAGAGATATTAAAAATAATATTCAATCTAAAAATGTATGATATATTTCATGAAACAACTTTTACCTCCTCTTCAGAATTAGTTTTCGCTGGGTTAATCTTCAAAGTTTTATTTCGTTTTTTATTTGTACTGTTCTTGTATTTAACTAGGAAAAGTGGCAACATATTTTAGATTTAAAACTTAAATTCACTTTTTTCCAACAAGAGAATATATGAAGTAATAATAAATTATGTTTTGTTTTGAATATTTGCCACTCAAACCTTTTAGATTATGAATACTAAAATAATCGCAGCCAGTTACTTCTTTGAATAGTTTATGAATTGATCTCCAAGCTCTAAAAGTAAATAAGGCATTTATGATTTAGTAAAAATAATAATAATAATAATAATACTAGTATCTATTAATAATAATAACTAACAATAACAATAACAATAACAATAAAAATAACCATAACAATAACAATAACAATAACAATAACAATAACAATAACAACAATAATAATAATAATAATAATAATAATAATAATAATAATAATAATAATAATAATAATACTCACTCTCTCTTCTGTTCCAACATTTTTTCAGTATTACTTGGAGAGTTTATAATATGTTTTCCATCAAAGTTCTTTATTATTTCTAGAAAAAAAACTATTTTTAAGAGATGGGTCCAGTTGTATTTTTAAAATCATTGATGAATATTAAATCCGCAGTTAGCAAGTTAAAAAACGGATTCCGTTAATTAGTGACAAAAAATAAATGTTCAGCAGCCACAATTTTCTAACATTTGGTTGTTCCAAGTAACTTTTTGGCTGAACTTTATTTCGATAAACCTGAGTGATAGTAGATAGAGGGAGGGGGGGGGGGATTTTATAGCTTGGGACTGCATATTTTTTATTGTCTCAAAAAGACAAGAACAAAATCAAACACAAACTATTTGTGTTGTAACAAGATAATGTCGTTTTAGCATAAAGTAAAGAAAACAATAATTTTAATAGAACTTGTTTAAGATTGTCAAAAAAAAAAAACTTATTCTTAGTTTTCATCTTTTAAATTGTTTCACCTTTAAGTGCAAATGCCTGGTCTTCAGAGAAGTTTGGAGCTCTCTTCTGTTCTTCATTTCGTCTAATGTCTGGGATCAAATCAAATCAAATCAAATCAAATCAAATCAAATCAAATCAAATCAAATCAATTCAATTCAATTCAAATCAAATCAAATCAAATCAAATCAAATCAAATCAAATCAAATCAAATCAAATCAAATCAAATCAAATCAAATCAAATCAAATCAAATCAAAATCATATCATATCATATCATATCATATCAAATCAAATTAAATCAGATCAAATCAAATCAAATCAAATCAAATCAAATCAAATCAAATCAAATCAAATCAAATCAAATCAAATCAAATCAAATCAAATCAAATCAAATCAAATCATATCATATCATATCATATCATATCAAATCAAATTAAATCAGATCAAATCACATCAGATCAAATCACATCAGATCAAATCAAATAATCAAATCAAATCAAATCAATTAAAATCAGATCAGATTACGAAATGCAGAAATGAATGCCTAGGGCCCATTTATTTTGTTATCGGTGATATTTCTTCGATATAGGAGCTTTAAATAAGAAAAATCTTCATCAAATCGAACTCAGATATATGTCTGCGTGTTCTCAACTTATTTATTAATCCTTGTTTTTGAAAAGATTCCGTTTAAAGCAATCACCTATTATAATAATTATTCAACGTTGACACTCTACCTTCACTCTCCAGCAGACTCGGGTCTAACTCCGTCTCCAACCTACCATCTTCTGGGTCAGACACGGTAGAGTCTAGCACCGTATCTCCATCTTCTGAGCCAGAAAGGATGTCTTGTGGCACCATATCTCCACCTGTGTCGGAAAGGGTGGCTTGTGGTGCCATATCTTTAATTTCTTTTATACCAATATCACTCTCAGCTATACTTTTAACCTTTAAAACCTGAAAACAGGAAAACTATCAAAACGTCCAAAAAATTAAAATTTAATAAAATCTTAAAATGTTGTAAAAAGACATTTCTTTACAAACACGTTTCTTTTATATATATTTTGCTTGTCTGTCTGTTTGTTTGTCTGTTTGTATCCAATAAACGTTAAAACGAGTGAACCGATCGGGCCACGGTTTTGTGTGGGACCTCACATTACCTCAGTGAATATCTATTGATGCTCAAAATTACAGAAGTGTTGTATAAAGTTGCCAATAGGGTAAACAAAACTCTTTGTACATATGTACATAGTGCAATTTACAATAAAGGAGTAATAAAAAAAATTAAATTTTAACCATTACCTCTGATTTCTTCTTCAAGTAACAAGTGTTTCTGTATTTCCCTAAAATCAAAATTAAAATGATAAATTAAAAAGATAATCTGGAAAAATTCGGTTCAAAGAGTACGTCGGAAAAAAGTTAAAAAATATTTATTTTTAGTTTTGACAAATGTTAATATGTTATTATGTTAATATGTTTACTGCCCCCCCCCCCNTAGTACAAGGTAAGGAGTGCTTGTCAGGCTTTTTTAGAATCAATAATAAACCCCGTAATTGGGATAAACATTACTTTGCAAAATGAAAAAATATTCTGGTATTTTAACCAAGCTTAGGGTTTACCTCTCAAGTTTTCAACAGAGAAAAGATCAGACCCAGATTCTTTTTTAAACCGGTCATGTATAATTGTCCATGCTCTAAAATAATACCTTATAAATTCAAAACTGTGAATATGTATATAAAATATTTAAATGAAAATAATAACAATAATAAAAATACTAAAAAGTGAGAAAGAATGTAAATGATCGAATTAAATTGGAAACTTGTGTATGTTACTTTTACAAAATTAAAGGAAACATTGCAAAAAGTTTCAAATACTCAACTAATACTTATTTATTTTTACTCAAGATTTAAGAAGGAAACCCTGCTGTAGATTTTTAAATTAGGTTAACTGTTGAATAATCAGTTTTTATATATTAACCTAACTTCATTTTAATCCAGATTTGAGAAGGAACCCCTGCTGAAGATTTTTAAATTAGGTTAACTGTTGAATAATCAGTTTTCATATCTTAACCTAACTTCATTTTAATCCAGATTTGAGAAGGAACCCCTGCTGTAGATTTTTAAATTAGGTTAACTGTTGAATTATCAGTTTTCATATCTTAACCTAACTTCATTTGAATCCAGATTTGAGAAGGAACCCCTGCTGTTGATTTTTAAAATGGGTTATATAATCAGTTTTTATATATTAAACTAACTTCATTTTAGTCCAGACTTTTCTTAACTAAAGTTTACTTTTATAAATGCTGATCTAGGACTTTGATCCGGAGTCCGGACCAGCACACAATGGCGTTGTTAAAACCTTGATTCAAAAAATCAATTAAATACTTTAAAAATATTTTACTTACTCATTTTTCATTTCCTTAACTGCTGAAGAATTACTGGATGAATGAATTATGTCTTTTCTCTCAAAGTTCTCAATCAGCTCTGTGAAGAACATAAAATTAATGTTTGAAAATGTAAATAAAACCAAAATTTTTTATTATAAATTGTTTTTTTTTTCTTCCAGATCTAAGAGTAAACTACAAAACAAACTGTAAGAAACAGACAAATTTTATACCACTAAAACTCTCTAATCCTTAAATTGTAAAAATCGTTTTCCTTGTACTTTGATAAAGTTATTTTTTTCGAAAAACCACAATTTCTAAAAAAAAGAACACGATTGTTTAAATTATTTAACACCTTGAAGCAACTTAGATTGAGCTGCAGAGAAGTTTGGAGCTCTCTTCCGTCTCTCTATTTCTAAAAATATTGTTGACGACATTTTAAATTATATTCGTAAACATATTTGTATTAATTTCTTTTTAGTCGGTTAAGGTTTCAAATAAATGAATTTTCGAAAATCGTCAAAAATCAAAATTTATCTTAAACCTTCAGCTTCGGTGTAGTATTGGTTGCAGCTGATCTGGTTTTGGCTGATCTGGTTCTGGTTGATCTGGTTCTGGTTAATCTGGTTCTGATTAATCTGGTTCTGATTGATCTGGTTATGGTTTATCTGGTTCTGGTTGAGCTGGTTCTGATTGATTTGATTATGGTTAATTTGGTTTTGACTGATCTGGATCGGGTTGAGGTGTTTCTGATTGATCTGGTTCTGTTTGATCTGGTTCTGATTTGGATATTTCAAATATTGATCTAAAGTTTGAAGATCTTCAAAAGCATCATCTTCTTCAATTTCTAGTTCCTCAATACCTTCTTCTTCTTCAAATTTTTCCCATCCTTCACAACTGCTACCCAAATCCTTCATTTATATTTAATAAATTAGATATGGAAGGATGTTATCACAAATCAAAAAAGTGGGTTCAGAAGAAATATGATCAAATTATTTGTTTTAATCATAAATTCTTTAATTCAAAGACATAAAGTAATTTTTTTAAAAATTCATCTTAAAGGTAAAAAAAGAGAATTAAAATCTCATTAGGAAACATTCAGGCAATGCTTGAAATAAATAATTATGAATTTTTATTAAAAATGATTTGAAGTCAGAATTAAACGATCAAACATTTATCCTCAAATTTAAAAGTACCCACATTTGATATCGAGATCAAGATTTCAAGATTAAAAATATCCACACAAAAGTTCCGATCTCTGAACTACTTTCTATGATTTAACCTGAGGTTTGAGATGACGGTCTGGAGGATAAGGTTGAGGATGATCAGATCCATGGATTGAGAGAGGATCAAAGGCATGAGATAACCCTACAAACCCTTCTTTAGAAGCCTAGAACATCAATTTGTAAAAATGTCTTCCATTGTGATTGATCACGGATCACTGATCATGGAGACATTAACCCTGATACTTACAAAATAAAATTATTTGCACCGCATTAATCAGTATTCTTGTTTCAAGTCATGGCTAAGCCAAGCATTATCTTTACTTCAAGTCATATCTAAGCCAACATTATCTTTGTGTCAAATCATGGCTAAGCCAAGCTTTATCATTGTTTCAAGTCATGACAAAGACAACATTATCTTTGCTCTAAATTATGGCTAAGCCTACATTATCTATGCTGTAAGTTATGGCTAAGCCAAACGTTATTATTTTCCTGCCAAGCATTACCCTGATTTCAAGTTCAAGTTAGATTAAATAAGAAGAATTAGGTATTTATCTATTTTTATATCTGGGACTTACCTCAGATTTCTTTTTTCTTTGGATGGAGTTCTTGTATTTTACTAATTTTATGACAGTTTAACTAATGATAATTACAAAATATGGAAACATTTGAATAATGATAATGATAATGATAAAGTTAACGATAACGATAACGATAACGATAACGATAACGATAACAATAACAATAACAATAACAATAACAATAACAATAACAATAACAATAACAATAACATATGAGCTTTACATCAATTAAGAAATCGAAATAAAATCAAACAAGCATAGGAGTATTTTCATCATTTTCATTTTCGTTAGTCATCAATCATGTCCTGTATTTTAAAAACAATAAAGTATTTAACTGTTATAAACCTTTTAAATTATCAACTGTAAAAGTTTTGCAACCAGATTTCTCGATAAAATAAGTATGCACAGCAATCCATGCTCTAAAATAAATAGATTTCAAATCTAAATTAAAAAAATTATTCTTTAATGAGGATTGAGGAGTGCTTAAAATAGATTTTGAAGTAGCTTGAAGCTTGAATTTATGCTTTACGTAAAGTTTACAGTACAGTACAGTTTACAGTACAGTACAGTTTCAGTACAGTACAGTTTACAGTACAGTACAGTTTACAGTACAGTACAGTTTACAGTACAGTAAGTTTACAGCACAGTACAGTTTACAGTACAGTACAGTTTACAGTACAGTACAGTTTACAGTACAGTCCAGTTTACAGTAATGTACAGTTTACAGTACAGTACAGTTTACAGTACAGTGTTTACTTTATTATCAATTTACATTTTAAAATACAGAGACATCCAATCTACTGGAAGTGTGTAACGAAATTAAGTTTCACAAAAAAGCCCAGATGTTTAAGAGAAGCCCATAGATAAAGATAAATTGCGCATAAGACGACATTTTTCATCTTTAAAGATATAAATGTACAGAGATGTTTTAAAGATATTCCTATTACATAGATTAACTAGGTCGGTTGTGAACATTGGCTGTTCTTATGTCATTGAGTACTTGCAGTGTACATGAGTTCTGTAGAGAGAAATTTAAGTTAGTTTAGTCCTTCTCATGTCCTTCTTCAGTTCTCGTCAATATGATATATTGCTCAGTGAAATAAAATTCACTCTTGAGTGGTTTAATAAATATGAAATCCATTAAAACACCAAACCACCCCGCTCATCATTGAAGTACACTTTGACCCCTAGAAGTATGAGTTCGCGGACTGTACAATTCTTGGTGATTTTGCGTACATGAGCTATCTATGTTTATTTATTTATCTATGGAGAAGCCAATTGAAGGTTGTGTTTAAATACTTCCCTCTAAAAATCAATATTCATTTTTTATAAGATTTATTGCAAATAAAGAGATTTTTAACATTTTCTCATATATATTTAGGAACTCGTATGATTCTATTTTAACAACAAATAGAACTTTCTAGATGTAAATACTAAATACAAGATATTCTACAGTAGTTGGAGTTTATATCAATGCATATACAATACAATACAAATAATAAGTTAGAAAGTAAAGATAGAGAAGCTGTTAAATGACAGCTTCCCTTTGTTACTATGTTTATTTGTATCCATGCTGTTTACAAGCTTAGTAGAAATCAAAAATGAAACCATTTTATTGATAAATACGAAGAAGACTGCATCAAAATAAAGAATTTTTAGAAAATGGGGTATACATAATATTTCTTAAAAACTTACTCCTTCTTCTTCTCCACCATCTCAGCTGAGTTTATCCCTGAGGTGAGAATATCCTTCCCACCAAACTTTTCAATTATTGCTAAAATATAAATAATCCTTTAGAACCAAAAAACACTGTTATTGTATTGTGTACACTGTACACAATTAGCGACCGTTTTTATCTTACCTAAAAGTAATTCCGTTTGAGCTTTGGAAAAATTTGGAGCCCGTCTCTTGAAGTCCATCTCTAAATATTTTTTAATTTAAAAAATTATAAAAATAATTTTAAGAAAATAGAAAAATAAATATTTTTGTCAGTTATTGGTTCTATTGTGTAGAACTGATTTCCCTTGATCATGTTAAAACAAGCTTTATAATAAAACAAGACATTCGTATATATGTTGCGTATAGCCGGCCAAACGGCTGGATCGATAAAGCTGAAATTTTTTGTGGACACTCATGTGTGGCCGGGGGATGTTAAAGGCTAAAATAAAATTCGAAATTTTTTTTCCAATTTTTTTCCACGGGCCGCGCCGGGCCCTTCAGCTAGTCATGAAGTGCTCTTTAATCATGATATAGTGATAAGAAATTTGCCCCTTCAAAAATAAAATTCTAGATGATAGAGAGTCTTGTGGTGTAGAACTGATCTCCCCTGATCTTGTGGAAAACAATATTTACTCTCTTAACAAAAATGCATCCGTGGCAAAAATGGCAAATTTCTTATTAATAAATGCTTTAAAGAGCACTCATAAATTAACTTAGCATAATTCGATAAAAAACTTTTTGAAATAAATAAAATTATTTAAATAAAATTAAGTAGATATAGCGTGAATTGACAGCATGGTTGTATTATCATATAAATAAATCTAATACATTTACCCATTTCTTGTTCTAGTGTAACACGGTCAGGTTTTTCTTGGTTTGTGAGAGGAAATTCAAGATTCTCCAGGGAGTTCCAACTCATCCCCATCAAATCCATTGTATCTTCAGGCTTAGAACTATCCTCACTACACACCTGGACTCAAACATTAATTTACCAGAATTCATTTTTATTGATTTGTTGATGTTATTGTGATTTGTTGAATTTTAAATTAATTTATAATTATTTTAATTTAAATTAACTCATTACTGTAGTATAATCTACTGTACTGTACTGTACTGTACTGTACTGTACTGTACTGTACTGTACTGTACTGTACTGTACTGTACTGTACTGCGTAATGCTATTGTTTATATTTACCTCCTTTCTTTTGCGACATACAATGTTCTTATATTTCACTAGATACATTTAAAATAGCATTCAACTTGTTTACAATAAAAGAATTAGGTTATTAAGTAAAGAAGTTGAGTTTTTGCCACAAACTTTGATTTTCTAATCCCTTTATCTTTACAACCCGATTTCGTAGACCTTTGATATTTCAAATTGTAAATGCTGGTATATCAAGTAATATAAGTTTAAAATATCAAAGGTTTATAAAATTAGGTTGTAAAAATTTAGGAATTAGCAAATTTATGTTTGTGGCAAAAACTGAATTCCTTTTGAACGATAAATTTAGAAAAATTTGAATACCTTATATTAAGTAACCGAGTTACGACTTTATGAGAAACATTGTCATTAATAAAGATTTTGAAAATATTCTGTTTTGCCATTTTAACCTTTTAAGTTATCAATACTAAAGACATCACAGCCTGACTGCTCTATAAACTGATTATGTACAACTCTCCATGCACTGAAACATAACATTATCATCTGATGAAAATTAAACAAAAATCAATATTTCATAATTTTGTTGGGCTTTCAATTTCGGTAACATTTTTCCATATAAAAATACTAGCTCAAGTTCCCGACGTTGCCCAGGTTTAAATTAATATTTATTAGTTTCTCTCGCTGGATTCCCAGGTTTGGTAATATATCATGATTTTAAAAATTTCAAAAAGTTTTCAGCCTATGTAAAAAAAATGTCAGCTGAATTGGTTAAGTCGTTTAGCAAGGTATAGCGAATATATATATATAAATTTAACCATTTTCCTTAACTGAACAGAAGCAAATTCGAAACCTTTTGTATTAATAAACTATGAAAAACTGAAACTAATCTAGTTAATTGTATATAGTATATATATATACTTCCTTTTCTGTCAGTCTGTTTGTTTCTTTCTTTCTTTGAATGAATAAATGTCAAAACGGCTGAACCGACTGGGCCCAAACTTTTTGTGGGACCTCAAGTGACCCCAGGAAAGGTTTACGGTTGATCGAATTTTCAAAAATTTGCCTCTAACAAAATTTGAAGAAAATTCTCGAATTTTTTTGTTTTTGTTTTACAATGTATACAAAGAGAAATTGTTCACAATTAAAATAGAAGATGGGCGCGAAGCGCCCTAAAAGCCTAGTATATATTATATATATATGTAATATTTATCATATGGACCAAAACTTACCGATTAGAGGTGGGGGTTTAAGTTTTGTAAAATATGCCCCCAGGAAAAGCTGGGGAATACACGTGTTAAATTACAGGTAGTTAATTTATTAATGTAAAAAGGGTGAGGGGCCAATTAGTATAATAATGTACTATGGCAGAAATTTCATAATATCATAAACGGGGGTTTGGAAAAATTAAGTGGATAGCATGTTTTGAATTGCCTTACAAATGATCATACTATAGACATAAAGTTTAGGGGGGTCAAGGATATTGACACAGGGCTACAGAATACTACGGGTTCTGGTAACCCTGCACCCGGGTACGCTTACATCCAGTGTTCACCAATAGAATATGCCTTAAGCGGACTAAACAGACTACCCCAGAGATGAGATTTTAAAAGCTTAAACCCAAGTAAAACCCGGTCTTTGCGTCAGCTTAGACCCCACTAAAGCTCAAGTGAAGACCCGGGTTTTGGATGGCCTTGAGTTTTATAAAAAAAAACCACCTTGGGTTCCCTCTTCAAGGCTCGGGTCTTCAGCAGCTAATGATCGTAAATTTCGAAAAAACTTTAATATTTGTACATTTAAAATCTCAGGAATTATTTGTAGTGTCAAATTTGGTCCAAAGCTAAGGTATGAAATAAACATACTTTGCAAATAATGTATCTACGTAAAGTTCAAATTTTCGAAATTTGCATCTCCTTGTCACAGCTGATCTGCTAGTAATCTGTCTGCTACAGAGAGAAAGCTTTATAAGCAGTCTCTAATTGGTCGAATCAGAGCCAATCCTGACTTGGGTTCTATCTGAGCCCAACTCTGGGCTTCACTCGGGTTTAAGCTTTTTAAATCTCATCTCTGATGTGATTGATATGCGTATCAAAAGGGGAAGTGCTGAGGGGTGGGATTTCACCTGGGGCCAGGAACAACCCCAGCAATTTTCTTTAAATAAATTAATAAACTTAAATATATCTCAATACTTACTCATTTTTCATATCTTTCATTGCAGTTGTGTTACTTGTAGAATCTATTATATCTTTTCCCTCGAAATTTTCAATTATCTCTAAACATTAAAAAAAACAATTAATATTTTTTATTTAAACTTAGAAATAATTTTGTTAACTTACTGTAATAATAATCGCTGTATTACTACTTTATATATGTTTCAACAAGAATTTACCTTGGAGTAATTGACTTTGGAATCTTGAGAAGTTTGGTGCTCTTCGCTTTCTTTCAATATCTGGAGTAACAGTAGAAAATAGTTGAGGCGTAAACAGAGGAAAGGGGGGGGGGCATCCGAGCATTAGGCACCCCCCCTCCCCCCCCCCCCCTGTATAATTAAGTAATCTTTTATACTTCTGTTGACGGTGGATGCACTGTTATTAAAAAAGTAAAGTAACGTCCATATGTTTAGACCAAAACGCGTTTGAATTAAATTTGAAAAAACAGAATCCATCTCGGCATTGTTAGCCCAGGCTGAAATAGAATTAGAAAATTATACCGGTTAAATTATCAATAGCAACTTTACCTGCTTCTTCTTCATCATCATGTATCTCAACTTTAACAGGAATATCAAGAATCTCCAGAGGATCTTTTTCTGCACGCTTTGGAAGAATAGTAGGATAGTAGGTAGCCTTTACTTCGGGAGTAACATCCTCCAAGAAAAAAAAAATATTATTGTTAACAGAAACAGTTGTTATCCTATTCAACATTAGAAATTATTAAAAGCTTGTAAATTATTAATTTTACCTTATTTTCAAGGTAGTGCTGCTGCTTGCCAGGATCTAAATTTATTTTCTAAAAACAAATAGTTTAATTTTTACTTTAACAGGCTGAATGTTAACAAAAAAATACATATACTTCATACCTGCCCACGCGTATAGGATATATTTCTATATTTGCCTGAAATAAAAATGGCATTGCATAATATATATTTTTTTAAATGTTAACTTTATTTAAGATTTAACTTTTCTGTAACTTTTAATTAATTTGTATTTTATGAATAACAAATTGAAGCACTATGAGGTACCAAGCATACATACGAATAAAGACATAGCAATTTTGTTTCCAGTTCGTTGTCGTTGCCCTTTCTTTAGACTTAATGTGCCCCCTGGTTTTAGATAACCCCGACATTTCAAACTTTGATCTCATGTTTTGAAACTTATTGTCAGAATATACAGGTGTACTCTTTAAACCATGTGGAAAACTTGTCAAACGCGCGTACAGGCTCCCTCCCATTGAGGCTTACATGACAGTATTTAGAGGAAGTGGCTGAGGGATGAAGTGACTTATCGTCCGACTTTACACAGATAAGAACTACTCAAAATTAATTAATTAATCCTTTTTTCTTTTCTACATTTTTTTCATTATTGGGTCACAACTTAAAATGCTCGAATTCTGGATATTTTTAGAAATGTATAAAACATGTGTATTTCTTGATCTTTAAGAAATCCACATCAAAAGTTTACCAAACCTATATTAAGACGTTTGACACCTTTTTTTTGGAATTTTTATCTTCAAAATAATTTTGAATATTCGCCAATGGTCACAAATCGGATGTTAAGTAATTCTGAAAAACGTTCTCTAGTCTCTAGTTAAAGTCTGATAAAGTTCCTTTTAAACTCCTTAAAGGGACCGTTCACTTTTTTGGGTAATTTCAGAGTAAACTAAACAGCCTAAGCGCTATTCATCGGTAATAGTCTTACTTTTCAAAGACAACTGTGGCCATTTTTACACAGGCAATAGAAAATCTTTAATGCGATAAAATAGTCTTATTTTAGAAATAGAAAGTTAAAAAACAAAAAAATTTAAAAAATTTTAACATTTACAATTAACGATTAGATACTACATTTTAATTTTATATTCGGAATTTATTTTGATTCACAACATACTGAAAAAAACATCAAATAGTGTGTATAGAAAGGAACCGTTCCTTTGCGCTCAAATTCTGAACGAAAAATCGGCTTTTTCTCCGGCCACAGTTGTCTTTGAAAAGTAAGACTATTACCGATGAATAGCGCTTAGGCTGTTTAGTTTACCCTGAAATTACCCAAAAAAGTGAACGGTCCCTTTAAAAAATTTAATTTTAATGCCATTGAAACCTTTGAGATTCTGAATACTGAATAAGTTGCATCCAGATCTTTCTCTAAACTTAGCATGAATCAACCTCCAAACTCTGAAATATTTATGCATAAAATAACAATTAGTTAACTGAAAGAGAATGATACAATTCATGTACATAACACGGTGACGTAGTACAGCGTTTTAGAATTATATCAGAGCTGAATTTACAAAATTCTAATTGGTCGGAATCTGGTAGGGTTAACAAAAAAGAGTGAAAAAGAGCGGAATAAGCAGAAATTAAAAGTGTCTACAGTGGATATTCAGATTAAGCTATCCATCGGTATCAATGGTATTCAAGTTTTTAGCTCAGAAGTCAGAACGCGAATCTTGGGATCAATTATTTATCTCCAATCTCCATCTTATGAAGTCCTACAGATTAATATAAATCCATTTGTTATTAATCCTCCGGTGATGTCCACTGTCCATACCCTGCAGAAATAACTTTAATTGAGGGATCTAGCATTGAATCTAAAACTTAAAAGTGTCCACATTGAATATAGAATTCAAGCGTTTAAATTTAGGAATATCCCCACAGAAGTTCCGAACTCAGAAAAGATTATTTCTATGCTTTACTTACTCCATTTTCTTCCGTTTCATAACCGCTGTATTGCTAGGAGAATCTAATATATCTCTTCTGTTCACACTTTCAACTATTTCTAAAAATGCAACAGTATTGAGTAATTAAAATAATTGAGGCTGTCGTCTTAATTTCAAGTCCATTTAAAGAGCTACAGGTCCGATTCACAACGGTATCTAATCAACCTTAGTTTGAGCAAAATTGATGAAAATATCCTTGTTCTCAGTTTATAATTTTAAATTTTGCTTTGAAAGCTACTTGCGGATATATGCAGCAGAGACAAGAAAGGTAATAAGCGGAAATATGTCAAAAAAAAAAAAAAATCTTCCATATTGTTACTCCGATTAAGAATAAGATACAGCAGTGACTCTTGCATGAAACTATTCAAATCGAAGGTTTAAAATCACATCTATGATATCCTTATTTAATTATTATTGAACTCACCTATAAGCAATTGAGTTTGTTCTTTAGAAAAGTTGGGAGCTCTTCTACGAGAGTCCATTTCTGTAATATTAAAACTATTTTGACTAGATTCAAGATTGGCGATTTTTAGTCAAATGTTCAAGATTTCTGGGTCTATTAAATAGAATAAGATGAAATTTGTTTTTTGATTACAAATCCATAGAACTAGGTTACATGGAGCAAAGCAATAANTTCGAGATTTAGGGTGAGAGGGCCCAAAAAGATGATATAAATATTAAGTTTTAAATCAAAATTTAAGAGTTGAGCAAAATACGATTTACTTTAACACCCAATTAACAATGACGAATATCGAACTTAACTTTATGTAGTGTAATTAGGTAGGGGGTGATATGGGTAATATATAAATATAATATAACTGATAAACTCAGGATTAATAACGAACTATTTCATTACGCAATGTTTGCTTTTCATGTGTCTACGCAAATTTCTAAGTTCAGAAAATGAATTTTCACACTGGTCACAAGAGTACTTGACTCCTTCGTGCTTGCTTTCTGTATGCCTCTTTAATGCAGTTCTGCAAACATTTACATATTCACATTTAGCACAAGAGTAGAGTTTTTTTTCGCCGTGCACTCTTTGCATGTGTTTTAGAACATAGCGATGAAGAGTTCCTACGTAATCACATTTATCACATGGATATTTCTCATTTTCGTGTCTACTTCCTATGTGCAGTTTTAAATCTTGCATGTTTGTTGAAGAATATTCACATTGGTCGCAGAAGAACTGTTCAGTTCCGTGTTTTCTCTCTTTATGCCTTTTCAACGTGTATTCCTCCAACGCTTGATAGTCACAGATATCACATGGAAAACGGATTCCATCATGCTTACTCTTAACATGATTCCGTAAATATATTTTACGTGTTCCTACATAATCACATTTTCCACATGGAAACCGTTCCCCGTCATGCATGCTATCTTTGTGCTTCTTTAGACTAAACTTTGATGATGTTGTGTACGTACATTGATCACATAGATAGATTTTATTTTCAATCTTTGTATCATTATGTTTCAGTTCTATATTTGCAGGATCAAGATCAGATTCAGGTTCATGATCTAGCTTCTCATGAGTATTTAACCTTGACATAGTTTCAGTTGTGTAGTCACATAGTTCACATTTATACATTTGGGGCTGTTTTAATCTTAAATTTACTTCTTGATACTTTTTATGGATCTGTGATAATCGTTCGTCCAAGGATCCTCGGCCGAATTCAAATAAATCAGGTGAAAAAGATCTTTTCGTCTCCCCAGCTGTCTTTAATAATTCGACTGAAAAGAAAAACATAATTAATAGGGGTTTTTTCTTTTTATATCGTAAAATTAAAGATTCTCTAAAATTATAACTTTTTTAAAAGGAGGAATGAATTTAGAGATTTTTATTTTTCGAGCGATATTTCGAAAGTATTATTAGAATTGATGAATAAGGAATAAAAGCTCAATGCATAGGAATCATTTAAATTCCATTACATACCTTTTACTTCCATTGTTTCTTTCTTTAAAGAATTTGAGTTCAAACAGTGTTTAGATTTCTTATGCTTCTTCAAGTTCAATTTAGAACTAGAAGAATAATCACATGTATCACAAGAAAGTTTATTCCCGGACTGAATGCTGTGTTTTATTTCTTTGTGTCTTTTTAAGCTCTTTTTGGAAAATGAAGAATATTTACAATATTTACAGGAAAGTACTTTTCCTCCTTGATCTATAGGAGGTAACTCCTCATTTTCTGAAAATATAAAAAATAAAAGTGACTGTAAGCCTAACTTTAAGTGACCTCTATGCAAAGATTGCAATGTTTGATTCAAAACAGTAACCCATAAAACCTTTATCTGATCAATAATGTGGAAGAAATTGCTATTTTAGAAGTGTTTGATCCTGATATTTCCTGCAGTAGAAATGCGCAAGTCAGGTTAGTAGAGAAGCCACAATTCAAAATAATCAATTTTCAAAATTATCAACATTGACTTATAATTCGTTCTTGATCAGATAAAACTTTTAGGCTGAGAAGGGTACCGTTGTGAATATGGCATTACCATATTTGCATTGAGGGTTACTAGAATTTACGCTTATGATCATTTTAATAAACATACCAACAATTTATTGATTAGAAGAAAGGTCAAAGGTCTATTCTCAAAAAAATATTATTTTCCAATATAAAAGAAAAATAGAAGAAACAAAATGCTGTATATATGTACCTGACATATTTTGGTCTACAATTTTTATATTATTCTTGGTTTCAGAAGAGAGTAGATCCAAGTTTATATCAGGAACTACTTTAATATCTTCATCAATGTAAGCTGAACTTAGAGTATCACAAGCTTGATCATTCTTTAACCAGTCTAGTCCTTGTTGATAAACTGAATTAATGTCTATAATATGCTGCCTAGCTGTATTTAAAGCCAGCTCTTTATAATCTTCTCCTGTCCCTGGATCTACTTGTTGGATCTGTTGTATAACAAGAAGGTTATCCTCTAGTCCATGTTGAAGGTTGAGTATATCAACAAGAATATCTCGAAGGATCCCTTTTTCTTCAGCTGAGCATTCATAATACTGAATATAACAGATTTTAGCGTTGAAATTATAAAAATGCAACTGATATTTTTAAAAAGTGAAGTGATGTTTACTATGAAAAAATATGAAAAAATTAAGAAAGAAATAATTACGGGCGCAGCACGGTGGACCAGGGCCAATTTGAATTGTACCGGCCTAAGTGACGCCCTATCCTATGCCGGCTCGGTTTAAACTTTGATGGCGCGGCCAGACTTTTTACAGTACCCGGCCTATCATGAGCCTATTTTACCTACCGCACTCGCTTAGTTTGTAGTGTAAGTGCAATAAAATTGGGAATACATTTTTATCTGCTGCAATTCGTTTTCAGAAATGTTGATTTAATAACATCACAACTTTTTCATGAACAAAGAAATTGAGTTTTAGCCACAAACTTGAATTTTCTAATATCTTTGCAACCCAGTGTCGTAGACTCTAGACATTTCAAACTATGAATTCTGTTGGATCAAATAACTTTGTTTACTTATGAAAAATCTCCTAATATCTGTGTTTATCCCTGAAGTTGGTGAACAAGGTCTAATCTTCTACTGTTTCGTTCTGTTTTACACAAGGTCTCAAAAGGTAACATTTTTACCTGAAATACAGAGGATTTAGAATCTTCAAATTTTCAAACCTGAATGTTTCTATAAAAAAACTAGGATAACTATTAACTATGTCGGGTTTATGTTTGACAGTACTGTTCTTCTTCCTCCAAGCTCAAAGGACGATGAAAAGCATCCTGAAATTAAAAATAATAAAGAGGATGATTTTTTATCTTTTGCAATTATCTTATTTAAAACATCGAAAGCATGAGCCTCAAACAAACAATTGAAATTTTTGTGTTGTATCCAGCACGGATTCATGACACAATAAGGACAGGGGACTGAATGGAGTAAGGTTTGTGCACAATGAATCTTAACATGTATCTCCACCTTAAAAAGAATATCAAGGATCTTACCATCTTAATCCACATGATGAATACCAACGTGGACAGGGACCTCAAAGAATCTGAAGTGGATCTTCCTCATCAATTATCTCAACCTTGACAGGGACATCCAGAGGATTACGTTCTTCCTCTCCATCATGTATTTCCACCTTGACCGGGACTTCAAGGAACTCTGGAGAATTTTCCTCAGGAAGTTTAGGAAGAATGGGACGATAGTAAGTTGTGTTCAGCTGTTGAATGGGATTATTTTGAAGGGATTTCTCAGATCCATCGAAATTTTTCTATAAAAAAATTAAAGGGAATGTAAGCGTTATTACAAGTGACCTCCATGCAAAGATGACAATGCCCGTTCACAACGGTACCATTGAAGCCTTTATCTGATTCATAATGTAGAAGATATCGTCATTTTTCTAGGTTACAAGTGTTTAATTCTGATGATTGATTATGTTTAACTGCAGTAGAAATGCGCCAGTCACATTAGTAGATAAACCAAAATTGAAAATAATTAATTTTCACAATTATAAACTTTAATATCTAACTAACACAACTTTAAGGGTATTTTTCGGAACGGGCATTGCCGTCTTTTCAGGGAGGGTCACTTAAAATTACGCTTACAGTCCCTTTAATAGTCGCTGACTGCGTCTACCAGGTGAAAGAGTAATTTGTAATACTAGCAAGAATTATTTATTGATTACCTGTCCACCGCGCTGAAACACAATATTTCTATATTTGCCTGAGATAAAAATGGCATTACATAGTATAAAATTGAAAGACTACAAGCTAAACAGTCAGGAAAAGGAAACGAGGAAATGTGATGGTCTAAATAATGGAAAGGGAAATAATGAAGCAGGAAACTCATGTTTGAAATGTAGTATAAAAACTAACATTTAAAGTAGAATGTCTTCTAATTCACTAAATCCTTAAACAGAGTCTTTTTGAAGTGACATAGGTATATTAAAATATTGTATATATATATACCCTTAATATATGCACGCCATTTTAACCTTTAAGATGTTGAGCACTGAACAAGTTGCAATCAGATCTTTCTATAAACTGAGCATGAATATTTCTCCAAACCCTGAAATATATGAGTTTAAGTATTTATATTAGAAGGGGAGAATTAAACCATTTTTACATACCCTAATACTGTTATGGCTTTCCTACTTACAGTATTTCTTTTTACATTAGAAATAGTGATGATTTTAACAATTGCTTATTGTCTAACATACTTAAAGTAACCATTTTTTTCTATACACAATTTTGGTATAAATGAAACATTCGTTATATAAAATCAAAACCTTAAGGACTTGAATAAAAGTAAATCATAATTCAGGGTCTTTAAAAAGATACCCATTTCTAAGAAAGGTTGCTAAAATAACATGATATTGATGATACCTTCTAAAAAAAAAAACTTAACAGAAATCTAATTTCAATTTATTATCTAACTTACTTATTTTTCTTCTCTTTAAGTTCCGGTTTGTTGCCTGGGGAATCTATTATCTCTTTCTGTTCTTGGTTTACTCTCACACTCTCAACTATTTCTAAAAATACTTTGCTCTTGAGAAATATTAAGACCTCCTTCTGATGAAAATTAAAACTTTTTGTTGCTAATCAATCGGCATTCTGCAAAACGTTTTTTTCCGGTAATTAAAAAAAATAACAATAAGAAATTCCGCAAAGGAATTGAGTCTTTGCGCAAATCCTTATATCTTTGCAACCCAGCGCTGTAGACCTTAACTATTTCAAACTATGAATACTGATAGATCAAATAATCAAAGTTTGAAATATCAAAGATTTACCATCAAGTTGCGAAGATATAGGAATTAGAAAATCCGAGTTTGCGGCAAAGACTATTTTTCTTTGCCTTTCTTATTGGCCTATTTTCAACATTTATTAGAAATTTAAATTTGTTGCATGCAATTTTTTCCAGAAACCTTTTCTGACGCCAAGTGAGATTCTGGACAAATTTGGACCTGATCGGTTTAGGGGTTTTGACGTTTATTGGATAAAGACAAACAAACTGCAACACCAAAACAGACAACGCAATTATTTAAATAAATTAAAATTCAAGTGTTATCTTGTATAATGTATAATCAAACTTACCAAGAAGCAAACGAGTTTGTTCCCTAGAAAAAGGCGGAGGTTTAATAGGATCCTTTTCTGAAATATAGAAACAATAATAACTAGATTTTAAATATATCGTTTTTAATTCAAAATAACTGTTTTTAGATAAATTATTTTATAATTTGATATAAAAAAGAAGATTAGATTGCAATGGGTAGGGGAAGGGGGAGGGGAAAAACATTTTTGCACACTCTTAATATATTTGGCACACTACTCACTAGAAGTGATGGAAAATAAAAAATATATGTTATTTGCATAAATTTATTTTAACCCACTCCTGTGGTTCTACCAAATTTCCCAAAAATAATGTTATGCAGATCATTGCAGGGGTGCGTGAGTTATGATCAGACGACGGAGACACACAAACAAATGAACTAATAGACAGACAAACATAGATTACAATTTTTTTAATACAATATGGCAAAGATGGCTTGTCTAAAATATATAAAATAAATCTGATAAAATCTTCTAATTTATTCGGCAAAAAAATTTATATTTGAACCATTATTGCCACACATTCTTGAAAAATATCTATATAGTATTTATTCTCTATTAATCATTTGGCATCGTGCAATACATCAATTAGTTAATAATTTTTTAAAAAACCTTTTACTAAACGTTAAAGTACCCAGGATAATTTGACCTCAAAACTGTGTCCAACCTGGAAATCAAAGATTTATTGAAGTGTTTTATTACCAGTTGGAGATGAGAGTGATGGTGCTCCACAAACTGTATTGTCAGGATTCTGCACTAACTCCTATATGAGAAAAAATACCAATAAGAAAAATGTTCTGCAATTTTAATGAACCTCGATGTAAGACGTAAGTTGTACATTCACTTATTCAAAATTAAATACAAGGTATATACAGGAATTGAGTCTTTGCCACAAACTCTGATCTTCTAGTCCCTATTTCTTTGTATCGCAATTTCGTATACCTTAGATATTTCAAACTATCAATTCAGTTAGAACAAGTATTCTAAATTAGAAATATCAAAGGTTTACATCATCAGGTTGTTAAGATATGGGGATTAGCAAATGTGAGTTTTTGGAAAAGGCTAAATTCCTTTGTTTGATTTGATATTTTGATTGTGAATTGTTCAAAATATCAAACAAATATTTTTTACCTCCTTTTTATAATTCTTGATGTCTTTGAATTTAGAAACCAGGTGTTTGAGTCTAAACACTTCATGTCCAGGCATTTTCCTGAACTCTCTGTACACCCTATCCCATGCTCTAAAATTATCAATTTGAGATACAGGGACAAATATTTTCAAGAATATCTATCCTTCGTCCAAAACGAATAATTGTATTTGAATTTAAATTATAAGTTAAATTTGCATCTTTTTGAGGCACAACATGAAATTTTTATTGAAATAAAGATATTTTCCAAAAAAGTTAAATTATGTTTTCAAAGGGATTGTATGCATGACTTCAAATGACATTCCATTTTAAAAGTGGCGTGCCCGATTATCAATAGTACCCTATAAGCTTATGACTGATCAAGGATGGCATAAACACTTAAAATTTTGTGAGAAAGCTGTGATACACGAGGAAAACATAAATGTTTAGGTTTAAGATGAATTAAAAGTCAGAGAAAATAAGATTTTTCCTTTGAATGTTTCGATAAACTGCGTTGGACATAAAATATCGCATAGTTTTCCGGTTATTTGAACACCGTTTTAAAGATAATCACACGGAGTTCTCTGTCGTCGATGAACCGTTGATAATTGGGGATGTCCCTCTAACAATCAAGGGTAATTATGCCTCAGCCTTCAGTTCCTCTAAATAAAATACGACCACCCCACACCCTCCCGTACGTTTTGAGTGCTTTGTAAGAAACTGGCTTTTGTGTTATTGTGTACAATTTTGACGAGTTTAAAGTAATTCTTAACATATTTAACATTGAATTCAAAGAACAAATATGACATAGTGTACATAACTAAAATCTACCTTTTCTTTCTTGTCCTATTCTCTTTAGTTTTCATTGTAGAGAGTAGAGCGGTGTAGATTTCACCCCCATCCAGGCTCTTTATCAGATCTTAAAAATTAAATTTCTTCTTTCAGATCCAATATATTAAATCTGTGTTATCGATCTATATATCTTCATAAATTTATATTTAATATTTTTCTCAACTAACAGTAAGACCCATAACAACTGTGGAATAGAAAGACGACATTTAAGTAATTTTATGTGTATTTGATTTTGTTGTAAATCACACAGTTTTAGCCAGCAGATAAAAAAATAAGTGAAGGGCCTGTGTTCACTGTACAGTGCACATTTACTGGTTTTGTTTTTCACAAATCATAACTTGAGTCAAAAAGTCGTCTGCCTATTACACAGTTTTATGCTGGTAGCTTTATGATCCTAGTATCTTATATTATCTTCTCTTAGGTTCTTTAACAAGTAAAAAATGTATTAAATACAATACAAAAACATTATTTTTACGTGATCTCATTTCTTTTTTTAGAAAATAAACTTAGTATAAAAAAATACCCTGTAAGCAGGCCGTCTGCTCATCAGACCAGTTTGGAGACCTATCACGTTTACCGCCAACTTTGACGGAGTTCGACAATCTAGAATTATTATCAGATATATTATCCTTAAAGGATAAATTAGGGGTCCTGATTAACAGTCAGTGAGCCTTAACTATAAAATCCATTAAAATAAAACGATTTTGTGTATTTGTCATTTTTGCTATATTGTTGAATAATATTAATATTATATTTTTGTAGGATTTTGAATAGGACTGAAAATATTTGGATACAGAATGAATGAACTTCGTTGTAGTTAGTTTTATGTGATTATTCATAAAGGATTTGAGTCTTTGCATTTCTTATCCCTATATCTTTGCAACCCAATGTTATAGATCTTAGATATTTCAAACTATGAGTTATATTGGGTCAACTTTGCTAAGTTTGAAATATCAAAGGTTTACACCATCAGGTTGTACAGTTTTTAATTTAAATCCTTAAGAATTGTGTAACAATTTATGATAAGTTTTCTTCAGATATGAATGATACGGATCTCTAGGAAGAAGTAACAGCTATAATCGTTCATAGGGCATGGCTCAGTGGATGTACAGAAAACCTTATCCACGATTAGATCTGCACATCTGAGAGGGGAAATATGAAGAATCATAATCTGGACATATTTGGAACAGCTGATTGATATTAGAATATTGTTAGAGCAATTTTAGACTCCGCCAATATTTACAAAGCACACCTTTCTTCATTATCCTGATTTTCCAGGCAATCCGAGGAGAATTGATCTATGTCCTGATCAGGATCCACCTTTATATGTTCTTCTGAACCAAGAGCATCACAAGATTGATCATTCCTCATCCAACCTAATAATAATAATTTTATAATAATATTATTAAAACTAATGTTGTTGAATAAAAAGCTGCTATGGAAATTCAATTCATAATCCAAACATTTAAATCTTTTGTATTGATGCCCTACATCATAAAACAAATACTACTTAATTTTGTATTAATTTGCAATATTGTTCAATAGTTATGACTTAAATTAATCAATTTCGTGCAAAAAAAAAACTTAATTTTGTATTCATGGGCAAAATCGTGCAAAAATGTTGAATAAAGTTCATTATCTATGCGATGTATTATGCAAAACATTAACTTGATTTCAAATAAATACGCAATTGTTATGTAAAGATGTAGTATCTGAGGATTTTTAAGGTTGAATTTACGCTCCTGCTGAACAAATGTACCGTAAAAACGCCGGATAGGTCTCAAATTAATCCTAAATAATTTCTTAATAATACTGCAATCTCAGATCTACCATACATTGCCGAATTGGTGCAGGATATGCAGGATTGCAGGGATTAGCTTATGCAGAGCATGCAGGGTATGCAAGGGTATGCAGGGTATGCGAGGGTATGCAGAGTATGCAGGGTACGCAGAGCATGCAGGGTATGCAGGGATTAGCTTATGCAGAGCATGCAGGGTATGCAGGGTATGCAAGGGTACGCAGAGCATGCAGGGTATGCAAGGGTATGCAAGTTATTCAAGGGTATGCAGGGTATGCAGGGTATGCAGGGTACGCAGAGCATGCAGGGTATGCAGGGTATGCAAGGGTATGCAGAGTACGCAGGGTATGCAGGGTATGCAGGGTATGCAGGGTACGCAGGGTACGCAGAGTATGCAGAGTATGCAGGGTATGCAAGGGTATGCTTACCGATGTGAGGGGAGAGAGGCAGTGGCACATTCGCCTGAACTACTTCATATATCTTCTCGTCTGAAATCTAGTAGAACATTAACAATTAAAATAATATTCATTTTTGAATATAAACTGTTTTTTTATGTACATCCTATTTGAACATCTATACTTTAAAAGTTCAAATTTAGTTTTGTTTTAAATTAAACATTAAGATTCTTGACAATTATTTTTCCATGAAAGCAAGCATAGACACTAAAGAAGAAAAACAAGACTCATTTTTTGTTCCATTTCAAATAGAACAGAAATAGAGTTTAATTCTGATTTCTATATCGGATCGTTGAAAACTTATATTGTAGATCTTAGCTATTTAAAACTATGGATTTTGGTAGTTAAAAAATCTAAGTTTGAAATATTAGAGATTTACGCCATGAGGTTGTAAAGATTCCAGTTTGTGGCAAAGATTTGATTCCTTTAACATGTCTTAGTCCCATATTGCAGGGGAATGTATTTTCTTAAAAACACTTTCCGGTTTTACATTGTAAAGAATGGTTGCACAAAGGGGAAACCTTTTAAATATTAAAATAGGACGAAAAAATGATTTAAGAGTTAATACATTTATTTTTAGGTAAAAGGCATTCATTCCACTCCCTTTCCCAGATTTTCAGAAAAATTTGACTATTTTTGGGAAAGATTATTGAGTTCTTTTTATTTTAATACTTTCAGTTTTAAATATTAGAAAAATTAGAAAAAATTATTTACCTCCTTCCCGAAATTCCTGATGTTTTTGAATTTAGAAACAAGGTGGTTAAGCTTAAAAACTTCATTTCCGGGGATTTGCCTAAACTCCCTGTACACCCTATCCCAAGCTCTAAAAGTATTGATATTAATTAAAAATAGAAAATTTCTAAAATCTACTTCCCAATTTAATATTTAAAAAAATCAACAGCGAAAACCTTCTGCACACAACACAATTACGGGTATATTTCTCGAATATGCAAACAGTGGATCCAAATAGAAGCTAGCACAAAAACACACAATTTTTGTTAAAAACTACCTCTTTTTTCTTTTCCTATTCTCTTTGGTTTTCATAGTGGAGAGAATAGCTTTGTAGACGTCACCCCCATCGAGGGTCTTAATCAAACCTAAAATAATTAAGGGAGTGACAAAAAAGGGGAAACCTTACAAACTTTTGGGGAATTCACCAAATTCCTTTCAGATAATGAAGGTATATTTTCATATTCAGGAAATACACAGACATTTGACGAATTCCCCAAAAATATTATTGTAAAATATAATTGCTGTCGAGTGATGAAATAAATAAGTAAAAATTGTGCATGCGTGCATGTGTGCAACTCTACTTGATGTTTCTAAAGGGTAGACATAAAATATTTTACCGAAAAAATAAAATAAATCAATTAAAACAAACCCTGTAGGAAAGCTGCCTGTTGGTCAGACCAGTTTGGTCCCCTCAGACATTTTTCACTTGCACGCACAGAGTTCACCATCCTTAACATATTTTTATTTTGATAAAATTAAGGTATTAATAATTGAAACAGATTAATTCAGAAGTTATGCATTTATTCAAACTACACACAACTTACCCCACCACATTTATGATTTAAAATGCAGTAATAGTTGCTATTATTTTTTCAACCTGCTTAGAGAAAAGAGAATTGGGTTGGCTTTTTGAAAAACCCCTGAACGATCATAATTGTCAGAAGCAAAGCTATGCACTGTCTTCAAATGATCCATTAGCAGTCGAATCTTTGTTCGTTTGACAACAAGTGTTTATTGATTAATGAAGAATTTATACGCACCTTCCATCCATTCTTCCATCAAAGGTATTGGAAGCGTTCCCCTCTTGGTCAATAGGAAAACATTCTAAAATTATTAACATATTTTATGATTCAGATGTCTTATAACATTTTTTTTCCCACAGAAAGAAGAATAAAAAAAAATATTTTTTAACCTGTATTACTTTGATCTGTTATTTCTTCTTCATCTGTGAAGATTTGATCCATATCATGATCAGAATCTACTTTAGTATATTCTTCTGAATCAAGAGTATCAGAAGATTGATCATTCATCATCCAGTCAGATCCTATAATTTTCTTTTTAGAAATAATAGCTGGGACGAGATTTCATTAATCGCAAGAAGTTGTTGAACTAGGTAGATACTGTTCAACTGTGTATCTTTTGATTAAACATTGAATCAGTGATTCAAGATTTGAGCCAGGCAGCTCAAAAGAAACATTTGAAACTTAACAAAATAGTTATCTATAGAAGGGGGCGACCGGCCGGTAATACTGGATTAAATTTGAATCACCAATTTTAATTTTTAATTTTTGACGTAGCTCAAATTTGTTAAAATCGGTCCAAGGATAGTTCAAAATTTAGAAACTTCAAGTAAAGCCAGCAATTAAGAATCCTGCTTACCATTGTTAGGGTAGTGAGATAAACCATCTGACTGAATTGCCTGAAACCGTCTATCCTCGATTAACTAAAACAAAATTATAAATAACTACCTTAGGACCTCAGCGCTGCCAAGGTTACTTAAAGTGTCTCCGCCGTTGACCCGCCCTTTACCAATTTTACAGAGAAACAAAAGTCGACTCACTCAACTTAGAATCTCAAAACTAAGCTAAGAACATTCCCGTGGGTCTCTCAAGTTTCCCAATCAAAATTTGAGACAAATCGGTCCATAAGTTTCTGAGTTATGATCGGAAAAAAGACTGAAAGACAAACAAGCAAGCAGAAAAAGTTTGCAACTGTATGTATATATATAGATAAGAGAATAATAATGTAATAGAGGGGGCTAGGGAAAATACGTATCATGCCCTGATTCAATCAGATAGGTCGAGAGGAGGTTATGAAGTTATTCCTGAAATTTGAAAGAAAAATGAAAAGCACTATGGGTATGCACAATGTCAGAATTTGATTATGTATCATAAGCTGCTATTACTAGATGAGAGTACAACATTTAAACTAACCTTTAAGTATCTATTTTATTTAAAAATTGGATTTAAAAGTTCACAACTTAACCTATTGAATGAAAAAATTATTTACCTCTTTGTTTAAATTCCTAAGGTTTTTGAATTTGGAAAAAAGGTGCTTGAGTTTGAAAACCTCATTTCCGGGGATTTTTCGAAACATCCTGTACACTGTGTCCCAAGCTCTAGAAGGATCAGATACAACGGTAAAAAGTTTTCCAAAAAAAAACTCTTTAAGGGACTTTAAGCTTCATTTCAAGTAACCTTCCATTATAGAGGCATGTCAGATTCACAAAAATACCCTTCTATTCTTTGCCCAGACAATGATGAGGTAGATACCCTCATTCATATAGCTGAAGATGAGTGAAGGGAGCTTGAAGTTACAGTGTACACTGTACACTCCATGCTAGTGTATCGTTGTAAATCGGAAATACCACTCTTTTATTGGAAGGTCCCTTGAAATTATGCTTACAGTCCCTTTTTAAAAAATAGTTTGCCTTTCTCTTCTGTAGAATTTAAACGGATTATTTTTGAGGTTTAACTAAACAATTTATGCAGTTATTTGATTGCAAGTATAAGCCATTTCCTTCATGGTCATTGGTCAAACCCACAATTAGAATACTATGCTTGCAGAGCATTGAAAACAAAAATTACCTCTTTTTTCTTTCCCGCCACTCCTTGGTCATACTGGTGGAAAGAATAGCGGTGTAAACATCACCCCCATCCAAGGTCGTAATCAAATCTAAATAAATTTAAACAATACTCCTCTTCAAATACCTGTCACATGTCAACAATATCATTAGGCACTTACTCTTTCGGTTTGAAATTTGAAATCAAAATCAACATTTTGTGAATACCTTGAAGACAGGCAGCCTGTTGATCTGACCAGTTTGGGGCTCTCCGACCTTTTCTCCTTCCACTCACAACTCTTAAAAGTTGTTTAATATTAGCAGACTGAAGATCATATTTTTAAATATGTATTTTATAACTTCTCAAAGCAGTGTCTACTATCAAATTAACATTAAGATTAACATTGATATGTGTGTAGTGTGTACCTTTGTTGATTCTTTTTGATTATGTTTGACAAATTTCCTTCATGACCTATTGGAACCAGATTATCATAGTCTAAAAAACATTAATTAAAACATCTGACAAGTTACACTGTTCATATGTCAGTGAGCAATATTTCATGGGAAACCTTATGGGTAGTTGTTAAGTCCACAACATGGGAAAATATTACCAAATGTTATGATTTACAGGAAGGTTCTCTAAAATAGACAATTTCTACTCCTTCCCCCTTCCTATATCTTCCTTTAAAACTTCTTTTTTAACCACATTAAGATAAATACTAATTACCTGTAATACATTTTTCTGTTATTTCTTCATTATCGGAGGGGATTTGATTTAAGTCCACGTCAAGTGCTACTTTGAAATCTTCTTCTGCATCATGAGTATCACAAGATTGATCATTTCTCATCCATTCTAGCCCTTGATTAAACTTTATTATCAGACATATTAGTTGAAAACTTAAGTTAACAGTTATCCATTGATTATAGCGCTAAGTAGGCAATACAAGTTTTAGAAGCAAGGGGAGATTGAGTGCTCCCTCCAAACCTTACAGGGGGTCATCTTCTTTTTCTTTGGACTTACCACTGGAAGGTGAGTGAGGTAAATCATCTGCTTGAAACTTTAACTTCTCTTGTAACTAGAAATAAAATATTAAATTAGAGAACTTATACTGTATTAAGGGGGAACATGCCACAAACATATTACATATAAGTCCCTTAATTTAAGCAGATTGTTTTCAAATTTACTCTCTTGGTGGATCGTAAAAGTTTCATGAGGGTCCATGGACGTATGGTAAATTTACAAACTAAATATCCATTTGCAGCTGTTTATACCTACAGTACTCTGCATTTTAGAAGAAGAGGATGAAACCTGAATCACCAATTGCAATGTAATTTGATAGTTATGTGATTATGTTAAAAGTTTACAACCTCCCAGAGAGAGAAAAAACATTTACCTGTTTGTTCCGATTCTTAAGGTTTTTGTATTTTGAAAGTAGATGCTTGAGTTCAAAATCCTCATTTCCAGGGATTTTTCTGAACTTCCTTAACACCCGATCCCAAGCCCTAGAATTATTATTATCAGTTCAAAAATACTTTCAATTCAACGAAACTGATTTGCCCTGCTCTGTAGAAGAATTTTACAGGATCATTTTAAATAAAGAGTTAAACTGCTTGAACATATATTGTTAATGCTTCTTTATATAGTCTTACAGCAAACTCCACTATGACTAATCCAATGCTTAATTGCCATATTGTTTTGATCAAGTTCAAGACCTGTTCAATGATTCTGTTGGCTATTTTGAAAAGTGGGATTCCAAAACAACTGAGTAGTTTTGATAACAACACTTACCTCTTCTTCCTCTCTTTCCCCTCCTTGGTCATATCCATTGAAAGAATAGCATTGTAAATATCACCCCCATCCAAGGTTGTAATCAAACCTGAACAATGAGAACACATTTCAACGACATTCCGTTGTACATAAAATTACAAGTATCATTTGGTTACTCTTTTTAAAATCAAAATCAACAAATAATTATTACTTTTAAAACAGGCTGTCTGATGATTTGACCAGTTTGAACCTCTACAATGTCTTCTGCCATCACTCGCCACTCTAAAAGTTAATCATGTTCAAAGGCGTCTTAAGATATAGATTTGAGACAAGAATGAGTATCTTAAGCTGTGTTTTTAAAGCAGTGCGTATTATTTAATTTTTGGATTCATAATTATTAAATTAGAATTTCTGTACCTTTGTTGATTCTTTTCCCTTGGGTTTGACACATTCCCCTCATCATCTACTGGAACCAGATTATCATGCTCTAAAAAGTAAAAACAGCAAAATATAAAAAGACTAGAAATTCAAGGCGCTTCGCGCCCTTCTTTCTAGCCTTAGAGGGCGCTTCGCGCCCATCTCCTAAAGTAATTGTGAACATGTTCTCTTTGTGTACATCGTAAAACAAAACAAAAATAATTCGCGGATTTTCACAAAAAATTTCGCGGATTTTCAAAATTTTAAAAAATTTAATGATGATCGAATTTTGATGGAGACAAATATTTGAAATTTTGATGATTCATAAACCTTCCCTGGAGTCCCTAGATGTCCCACAAAAAATTTGGGCCCGATCGGTTCAGCCGTTTTGACGTTTATTGGATACAAACAGACAGACAGACAGACAGACAAACAGACAAGCCAAATTTATATATAGATTATGAGATTTCAATATTTTAGGGGAAACTTTATAGAGAACTTGGTATTCATTGAAATCGTCCAATTTTTCAGAGATAGACAAGGGCATTTGAAAACACAATTTAGGATTAAATATCCATGTTACCATCATAGTGCGTTCTTCTTAACATCTTAGTTTCCGCCAAATAGACAAAGAACAAATATAGTTTATACCTGCAATTCCTTGTTCTGTTATTTCTTCCTCATCCGAGGAGATTTGATCAAAATCCAGATCAGGAACTACTTTAATATATTCTTCTGAACCAAGAGCATCACAAGATTGATCATTTTTCATCCACTCCAGCCCTTAATTAAAAGTTATTATCAGAAATAATAGTTGGAAACTTAAATTATCAGTTATCCAGGTCGGCAATACAAATTAAAGATGCCAGAAGAGATTAGGTATTCTTCCAACTTCCTGGCACACCAAATTTTCTAGGGAAGATGCATGGGCATCTCCACTTCTTTTGGACTTACCGTTGGAAGGTGAGTATGGTGAACCATCTGCTTGAACTGCTTGAAACATTCTCTCTTCAGGAAACTAGAAACAAAATAATAAATCAGAGAACTTTTTGTGTATGAAGGGGAAACCTACATTTAAGTCCTTTGAGTGTAGTAGATTGTTGTCAATGTAATCATATGGTGCTGGTTTTAAGTTTACAAGAACTCCAAAAATATTTTGACTCCCATCAATATCAGATTAAAATATCAGTAAAAAATGTCAGTGAAAAATGTAGATAAATATTTTGCTAGATGATTTGATAACATAATTTGTTGGATAGGAATTTGACAGTTCTGTTTGAGAATCCAAAACCAATATGAATAAACAGCTCTTAACTTAACTCATCGTTGAAAAAACTAATCATTGATTTTTCACTTTAAAAACAATAACATAATTTGATAAATAGGTGGTGAAGCAACCTCCCAGAGAAAGAAAAAAACATATACCTCCTTGTTGCGATTCTTAAGATTTTTGAATTTTGAAGCAAGATGCTTTAGTTCAAAATGCTCATTTCCAGGGATTTTTCTGAACTTCCTTAACACCCGACCCCAAGCTCTAAAAATATCATCATCTAAGTTTTAATTTACTTTAAAAGAAACTGATTTGCCCTTCTCTTTAGAAAATTTTTACATGATCTTTTACATGAGAATTTAAAATGATTGAACACTTAACATTTGAGCCCTGCAATTTTTCAAATTTTTGATTTCAACTATAAACTATCTCCTTTTTAACTTCTGTGCTTATAGAGTATAGTAAAATCCACAATTTTAATACTATTCTTGGCACATTGTTTTGATCAAGTTCAAGACTGGTACAATGGTACTGTTGGCTAACAATCTTGATAAGTGGGATACCAAAACAACTGAGGCAGCGTTGATAACAACACTTACCTCTTCTTCTTCTCTTTCCCCTCCTTGGTCATATTGGTTGAAAGAATAGCATTGCAAATATCACCCCCATCCAAGGTTGTAATTAAACCTGAACAGAGAGAACATATTTCAATGATACTCCATCGTATAGTATATAAAATTACAAATATCAATTGGTTACTTTTGAAATTTAAAATAAAAACCAACAAATATGAATACTTTTAAAACAGGCTGTCTGCAGATCTGACCAGTTTGGGCCTCTACCAGTTTTTCTGCCATCACTCATCGCTCTAAAAGTCAATCATGTTCAAAGACAACATATTGAGATATGGATTTGACGACAAGGGACAAGTATCTTAAGCTGACACCTCAAACCAGTGTCTACTGTTCAATTTTTTGATTCAAGATTATTACATTAACATTAATATGTGTGTACCTTTGTTGATTCTTTTCACTTAAGTTTGAGACAATACCCTCGTGATCTATTGGAAGCAGATTATCATATTCTAAAAAATACCAAAATAAATCAAGACATCTAGGCAATCATTTAAAAGATGCAATATTTCAGGGGAAACTCCATAGATGACTAGGTATTCATTGGAATTTGTCAGAGATTATAGATAGTTGTGGACAGATTGGTGCTTAAGTCTGGTTTGGTCTTGAGGCTACAGATTGCAAGGTTGTAAATGGTTCTTAAAGACAGCCTAGGGGTTTGGGTTTGAGATTAACCTTTAAAGACAGCCTAGGGGTTTGGGTTTGAGATTAACCTTTAAAGACAGCCTAGGGGTTTGGGTTTGAGATTAACCTTTATTTTGATTTGGTGTCACTGCCCGAGCTACATCAGTAAATTGTAAAATTTGATCTTTTATTTTATTGTCCTGCAACTTTGATGATTTATTCATTTTTGAATATCAATTAGTCTCAATGTTGTTTCTCTAAAAATGTTAAATTTTAAAATCCTTCCTAATATATTTTTAAAAATGCAGAATTATCTAAATCAGCAGATGTAAAGTGTCGAAACATGATTGCTTGCAATCAAATACTTAAATCAAGTTATCAGTTTATTTGAATACTTACATTTTGGTGTTGAAAGAACAAAACTTTTCATAACTTGTTTTGATTATTGAATCTTTGTCATGATATAGATTTAGCTAGAGAGAAGCTTGTTATAATTTTTTTTTAAATAGCTAATAACTTCACAATACTCATTGAATCATTTGAAATGATTATTAATGAAACAATGCTATTTTAGTTGCATTAATACTTCACTATCTGAAACTATCAAATGCCTGGCTGGATATTAATAACAAAAACACATGAACAGTCTAATA
Source organism: Eurytemora carolleeae (assembly GCF_000591075.1). Classification (NCBI taxonomy): domain Eukaryota; kingdom Metazoa; phylum Arthropoda; class Copepoda; order Calanoida; family Temoridae; genus Eurytemora; species Eurytemora carolleeae. The sequence continues at coordinate 153,811 of NW_019396176.1, forward strand.
TGTGATTAGGAGACGGTTTCTTTTACTTTTTTTTCTCATCTACATTCCATGTTTCTGCAACAAGGAGAAATTGAAGAAATTATGCAAATTACCTGAATTGGTTCTTGGTGTTAGTACTACATTATTCTTAATTTCAGAGCAGTTTGAGGGCAATTCATCAAAGTCCAGACCAGGAACTTCTTTGATTTCAATTTTAATATCTTCATTGATATTATCTGAACCAAGTGTATCACAAGCTTGGTCATTTCTGAGCCAGTCTAGTCCTTGTTGATAAACTGAATTAATATCTATAATATGCTGCCTAGCTGTATTTAGAGCCAGCTCTTTATAATCTTCTCCTGTCCCCGGATCTACTTGTTGGATCTGTTGTATGACAAGAAGGTTATCCTCTAGTCCATGTTGAAGGTTGAGTATATCAACGAGAATATCTCGAAGGGTTTGTATATCTTCAGTAGAGCAATTAAAACACTAGATAAAACATAGATTTTAAAGTTAAATTCATCTAAAATATAACTGATGTAGTAGGCAAGAGGAGTGCAGTGTTTACTGAAAAGGGAAAAAGCTGAGAAATTGGAAAAAAGCAATAAAATTCATAAAAAATCAGAAAACTATCACCATACCTATATTTTATATTAAGTTTTGATATTATCACTGCTATTGAGGATCAAAATGATCCAAATCTCCCAATATCTATGTTTATCCCTGAAGTTGGTGAACAAGGTCCAATCTTACACTGTTAAGTTCTGCTTTATCCAATGTCTCAAAAGGTAACATTTTTACCTGAAATTTTAAGAAATAAGAGGACAATAACAATCAACTTATTGGTCTAACGCTTCTAATTTGCATGTTTATAACTGACAATGTTGAACTTTATAGGTTTTATCTTTGGCTGTAATATTCCGCTTTCTCCAAGCTCTCTAGAGGTAAGATTTTTCCTGAAATATAAAGGATAAATGTAAATCAAGTTTTAATTTTCCTCCAACTTTCCAATATTAAACTTAAATCATGTTGCTATTGCAGTGCACAATAGTAAGAGGATGAGTAGGTATAAAGCTTATAACTATTCCATGCTAAGACAGTCCATCAACCTAGTACTAATTTGAACTGTCAGGACAGCTAGGGACTTGTGCTAAAAGCCATGTAATTTAAGTTATTCCCATTTGGCCTACAATTTGTTACTTTGGGAAAATCAGTTAAAAATTAGTTAAAAATCATTCCCCTCATTCAAAAATAATTCCCCCCCCCAGATGATCTTACCTCTTCCATCCTTATCATGAGTCATAGTATTTCAAGGGATCTGTAGAGGATCTTCTTCATCATTAATCTCCCCCTTAACAGGGTTATCAAAGATCTTCAGTGGATCTTCTTCATCCTTGACAGGGGCATCAAGAGGATTACATTCTTCATCCCCATCATGTATCTCCACCTTGACAGGAACATCAAGGAACTCTTGAGGATCTTCTTCTGGAAGTTTAGGCAGGATGGGACGATAGTAAGTATTCAGGTCGATTATGCCTCCCTATTAGAAATAGTTAAAAAAAAGTGTGAATTATGATTATATTTTTCTTATTTTGTAAACATTCACCAGAATTCGAATCCTTTAAATGAAAACTTTAAACTTTAATTAGGCAAATTTAACTGCTTGAATTAGACTAAAGTGATAGATATTAATTAAATACCTGTTTATGTTTAAATAGAACGGTTCTATATTTTCCTAAAATATCAATGGCATTACAATATATCTTTAAGAAAATGTTAAAATGTTTACCAAATTAATCAAACTTTATACTTTATACAGAATACAGAATATATATAATCAGAAAGACCCGGAACTAATTTATAATTAATCAGATGACTTTACAATATAATATTACAAATATGATTAATGAAACAATAATAATAACAACAAAATAGCCCAAGTCCGGCCAATTCCAAAGTATGGCCTGCCTTTATTGTGCGTTTAAAATTATCAGAGATATACGAGGTGTGATCAATGAGTTTTGCTAAACAAAATTTATGGGTACTTCTAGAAGCCTCAGCTCTAATTTTTTTTAAGTTCACTACATCTGTACGAATACATTTTTGGCCAGGTTGGAGTCAAGCAGATTGTTGTTGTGATGTAAGAAGTGTTCTCCTAAAGATAGATTAGATTCATTGTCACAGCATAGGAATGTCTAGAATATTAACCAAAAAATGTTTTAGACAATGCAAAAACCAAGCCGAACCATTAAACATGATCAAGAACAAATTTAAAACGATTTTTATAAACTTTAATGGTGGTTTAATGAGGTTAAGAAGGAATACATTTGTATTTGAAGGATTATGACATGTCCGGGCGGGAGAAGACCATCAAGACCATAAAAATAGTCTAAAAAATTGCAAATTGTTCAACCCATATTAGCATTATGGATCTTACATTGATTATGGATCTTAAATGTAAACAGCAGAAAGGGAGGATATTAAAATGAACTTTATTTGTACAAATTATGAGCAATGTGTCAAATATTGACAAAGCCTTCATCAAACAACTACTTGCAGGTCACAAGCATAAACCATTGGATTGTGCTGAGCTGACTGGCATTCAGGTGTTTATCTGATGTAGCTCTTTTTATGGGACACCAAACAATTTAATTAAAAGTAATTAAACAATCCACAAAATTCCAAATAAAGTTTAACTATAAGTTGTTGAGTATTTTATGTTTAAATCCCATGTTTTATGAGGAATTTTAAGAATAACAAGCTGCTTAATTACAATTGGTCCTTAAAGACCACTTTTTAATAATTTTAAAATTCTTTTTAAAACCCCGTTTCTTAATGCCATTGAAACCTATAAGGTTCTGAATACTGAATAAGTTGCTACCAGATCTTTCTTCAAACTGAGAATGAATATTTCTCCAAACCCTAAACATAATATTATTACATTTAAACTATCTTGAAAATCCAGCTTTGCCTGGAGTTTTAAAATAATTCTAATAAAAAAATAATAATAATGAACAATTAATTTCCGGTTGGTAATTGAAACAAGTCTAGTGTAAATCAACATGGCAAGGGCTAGGCCAATAACTACATCATCACAACACTGCACATTAATAGTGACCTAGACGAGTCCATCTCAATACCAGACCAGTATAGAGAATTCTAATATTTTTAATTTATAAATTGATTTAGAATAAAATGATAAAAGTCAACCCAAAACAAGTCTAAAATAAGATTCTGACAAGGTAAAATGAAATAAACAGAAATAATAAACAATTTAAATTCATTTATTCTTTTATTTAATAACTCACTCAATCTTCTTCTTCTTCATAGCTGCCGTGTTAACAGGAGAATCTATTATCTCTTTTTTGTTCACACTCTCAACTATTTCTAAAATGCGTAGGTATTGAGTAATTAAAGTAACCTCAGTTTGAGTGTTTAATGGGACTGTAAGCAAAATTTCAAGTGACCCTCCATGCAAAGATGGCAATGCCCGATTTACAATGGCTCCCTTAAATGCTTTGTCTCATCAAATATGGATTAGATATGCAGGTTTTCGATTATTTAAACTGCTTGGTTTCATTCTTGGTCTCTTGCTTGTAAACAACAATGTGGAAAATACTTTTCGAGTTATCTTCAACATTTTTGATGAGATTAAGGTTTCAAGGATACTGTTGTATTGCATGGAGGGTTACTTACATTACGTTTACAGTCCCATTAGGGAACATTATCACACTTACCAAGGAATAATCTTGATTGTTCCTGTGTAAACTGTGGAGGGGTCACTCCTAGTCCCACCATTGAGCCCATGCTCCCAGTATCCATATTCAAGGGTTGAAGGTTAACTGAAAATATCATTATTCTTCTTTTCATTATTATTTTAAACAGATTATCATTATTATTATTATATAATTATAATATTCAATATTTTCATAATTATTCTTATAATTATTATTATTATTTTTATTATCAACATGCCTTTCTTATAAATTAAAATAATTTTTAACTATAATTAAATTCATCTTAGTCAACAGTAAAAATCATAATTTTTTTCAGGGAAAACGCCATCTCTCTTTAAAAAAGCATACAAAAGTTGTTATGAAATGCACAATACACATCACTTAAAAGTCAGTCTATGATATTACTTCTTATGAACCACAAATCAAGCATAATTGAGATATTAGAATAAGTTTTAACATAATAAATATTTAACTAAAGCCAGTATATTAATGCTTACCTATGCAAAGAGGAGGTGTCACACCCGACTGTGCTATTGTAATTCTACTCTCCTCTGATTTCTAGAATTACAAATTAATCCAACAAAAAAATGTCAGTAAAAGGTATATGGTTCTTAAATGGGTGCTAGCCCCGTGGCGGTCTGGACTCTCCAAGATCCTTCACTTATCTTATCTTATCTTACATTTATGCATATCAAATCATTGTGCACTTTCCATTATTCTTAATTTGAAAATTTCAAAATTATTCAAATCTAAGGTAGATTCAGCATCTCTGGATCTATTTTTCAGGATGGATTTTCATACTTTTAAGATTTTAAATGAGAAGGAAACAAACGTGGAACATGTTTTTCCTGAACCTGAATTTATTTTTATTATTAAAATGATCTTTTTAATCATCCTTATTATCATTATTATTATTACCATTATTATCATTATCATTAGTATCTTTATTATCATTATTATTATTATTATCATTGTTATCATTGTTATCATTGTTATCATTGTTATCATTATTATCATTATTATCATTGTTATCATTGTTATCATTGTTATCATTAATATCATTATTATCATTATTTTTATTATTATTATTGTTATTACTGATTTCTCTAGCTGAACAAATATATGCAACAAATCAAATCAAATCAGAGTGTTAAGGACATCCTACCAACAACATATCGACCTCAAGATGAATTTACTAAATTAGGGAAGAATTATGGGCTTGACATTGTGATTAACAACAAAATTTTTTTTTTTAATTGCATAAGGATATACGAAAATACAAAATCGAATTTTTAGAAATCTGGTTTACCGAGTATTGATGTTCTTGTAAAATATGTAGGGATGAATTTCCAGATTCACCAGAATTCGAATCCTTTAAAAAGAACGCTTTTAACCATTAAAAACGCTAAAAGATAAAATTTTTTTAATTTACAGTAAATATACAAATAATGTTATTTATTAAAACACATCTATTTAATACCTCCTTCCGGTAAAATAAAAGATTTCTATATTCGCCTGAAATAACAATGGCATTGCACCTTGCAAGATCTAAATTTGAAAATTATAAGAAAGGAATTGAACAAATAAAGTCTAACTAGTTTTTTCCTATATCTTTGAAAACTAATGTTGAGTGTAGACCTTTGATATTTATAACTGTTCTATTGAATTCTATCGATTCAATAATCTTAGTTTGAAATTTCAGGTTAAAATGATAAAAGACTTATAAAATTCGAGTTTGTGGTAAAATCACCAAGGTTGTCCCTAAACTTATTTTAGTTTAAATGAGTTTATCTTAAAATGTTCAAACATGTATGTACAAAAACAAGTCCCTATTTTATAAAAAAAAAATAGGCTTTTAGGGCGCTTCGCGTCCATCTTCTATTTCAATTGTGAACATGTTCGCGGATTTCATAAAAACCATTTTGTGGATTTTCTAAATTTTCAAAAGTTTAATGAAAATAAAGGTCCCACACAATATTTGGGCCTGATGGGTTCAGCCGTTTTGACGTTTATTGGATACAAACAAACAGTCTCAAACAGACTAGCTAAAGGGCCCGGCGTTGCACGCCAAATTTTTTTTTGAAAAAAAAACAACCATTTTGAATTTTTTATTTCAGAATATGACACCCCCCGGAGTGTCCACAAAAAATTTCAGCCCAAATAGTCCATCCGTTTGGCCGGCTATAGGAAGCATATATATATATAAATGTCTTGTTATATATTACATAGAAAACTAGCTGCAGGGTCCGGCGTTGCCGGTGGAGAAATTTTTTTAAAAAAGATATAAGATAGATGGTTGCTTGAATGCCATTGAAACCTATAAGGTTCTGAATACTGAATAAGTTGCAACCAGATCTTTCTTCAAACTGAGCATGAATATTTCTCCAAACCCTGAAATATAAATTATTATCACACAGCTAAAACCTTAGATTTTAGTTTGTTGCAAGAACTCAGTTCATGGAAAGAGGCATCAGTATTGTTTACAGTAAACCAAATTCTTGAGCTTTCAAGCAAAATACTTATCATTTCTAATTTTAACTGTTTTCAAGTAACATGTTCATTGTTGGAATATTTTTTTTAAAAGCAGGATTTAAAGGGACAGTAAAGGAAAAATGAAAGGGGGTATAGTCTGAAAGCTAATCACTTTAGCTCTTGATCGCGACCCATGAAAGTCATATCTGATGTTCCTGTCTCGAGAAATTGATATAAAACTGTGTCAAATTTATACGAAAATTAATATATATACAATTTTGTATAAAAGTAGTAGGTTTAAACAGATCATATTCAGCAAATAAGCAACCAATCTGAAAACGATGATATCCCAGAGAAAGCTAATTGTAATTTAGGTTTACTTTTATATTTGTTGTTTCTATTTTCAATAGATTTCATTCATAATATTATTTTTACGTCCGTATTACTTGACCAGAAATTCCACCAATGGCAGTGCAGTAAAGTGGTCACGTGATACAGGCGGAGACACGTGACCAGTATACTGCTCTGCCATTGGTGATAGTTCTGGTCTCGTGATTTAAGTTTCAGATTTTCAAAATTTTACATATATGAATTTTCGTATAATTTTAACACAGTTGTATATCAATTTCTCGTGACAGGAACATCAGATAAAACTTTAATGGGCCGCGATCAAGAGCTAAAGTGATTAGCTTTCAGCCTGTACCCCCTTTCATTTTTCCTTTACTGTCCCTTTAACTTTACTTTTTCACTTACTCAATCTTCTTCTTTTTCATAGCTGCTGTATTGATGGGAGAATCTATTATGTCTTTTTTGTTCACACTTTCAACTATTTCTAAAATGCGCAGGTATTGAGTAATCAAAGTAATCAAAAAAGTAACTAAAAACATAAGTATTAGAAACTGTAGTAATTAATAAGTAATTAAATGCAAAGGTATTAGAAAATGTAGTAATTATAAAGTAATTAAATGCGAAGGTATTAGAAAATGTAGTAATTAATAAGTAATTAAATGCAAAGGTAGTAAACATTTTTTTTAGGAATTAAAAAGTAATTTAATGTGTAGTTATTGAGTAAATTTAATAATTAAAAAGTAATCACAGTAAATACATCAAACTTACCTATAAATAACCTAGATTGTTCCTTCGAAAACTGTGGAGGTTCCTCCAGTTCCACTCCTGAATTTACACTATTTGTTTCACGGGTAACATTATTGGTCAATAGCTCAAGCCGCGGCCGAATTTCCAATTCTTGAATTAAATAATTATAATATTTTCATTATTGTTATAGGGTCAAACTATATTGCAGTTAACAATTCTTCATAAATGTAAAGCTAAAAAAAAATCACGATTTTATGTCCGTTTCAAAACGGTATCATCTCTCAAGCTAGAAAAACGTCAATAATTTCAAATCTTTTGTCATATAAAGGTTCAATTGCGAATTGGGAAATAAAAACCAAAGTCTCTTTAAGAAGACCAATAGATTAGCAGTTCCAATAATAAAGTATTGTAATGTAGCCTGAATAAGGGGCGTAGTGGGGGGCCGGGACCCCTGTGCACCCTCTAGACATGCGCACCCCATAGGCCCCCTAGAGCTCTAATATATTAAACTTTCATATTTATTTAGAATTTTTTCTTTTCTTATCAATTGACAAGGTCACAATTTGCCCATTTTATGACAATCTCTCAAATTCTTAATCTTATTTACAATATTTTTTTCGCAGGTTTTCATTTAAAATCCATTTCAGTCTCTCAGAGGACTTAGAGCAAGATGTTTGACGCAGAGTTTTATCTATTTAAATAATACTGTCTCCAGTGCAATATAGTCATAATATGATTGATATTGATATGATTTATGGTATATGATATACTCAAAAAAGTTTTAAGTTTTTTGCTCTTTTACTACTAGATTTTATAATGATTTAATTTTATGGTCAAATTTCTGATAATCAGGTAGATTAATATAGATTTTAAGCTTTAATTTTTTTTCTTAATACGGGTTTACATCAACCGTTATGGGGGGGGCACAAAATTTGTGTTTTTCCCAAAAGTTCACCCCCCTAGGCTAAACCTCCACTACGCCCCTGGTCTGGATGCGCTTAAAGTCAGTATATATATATTGTATATGCTTACCACTAGGAAGAGAGTTTGTTGGCACTCCTGCTTGGGCTGACAAATACCTTTTCTTATCTGATATCTAGGAACAAAATAAAAAAGTTTAACACAAAACTTCGGAGGAATAGAAAAACATTTTAAAATGTCGTCTTGACAATTTTTCAATAGATTGTATACTTTTATACCTAAATCTCATTCTCAGATATCGTAAAAATAAAAATAAAACTATAATAAAATACACGAGAACAGTTCCATATAATTATTCAATTAAATGACTAAATATCTGCAACATTCCATTATAAGTAGGTATAGAAAACCTTAAACCACATGTTATTTATTCTTTCGATGTCTCCAAAATTCTGGGTTAAACAGTTCTTGAGCAACTTTTCTAGAAAGTGACTTGTGTGTTACTTAAGCCAATACTAGAAAGTGACTTGTGACTAAAGCCAATACCAGAAAGTGACTTGTGTGTTACTTAAGCCAATACCAGAAAGTGACTTGTGTGCTACTTAAGCCAATACCAGAAAGTGACTTGTGTGTTACTTAAGCCAATAACAGAAAGTGACGTGTGTGTTACTTAAGCCAATACCAGAAAGTGACTTGTGTGTTACTTAAGCCAATACCAGAAAGTGACCTGTGTGTAACTTCAGCCAATACTAGAACGTGACTTGTGTGTTACTTAAGCCAATACCAGAAAGTGACTTGTGTGTTACTTAAGCCAATACCAGAAAGTGACTTGTGTGTTACTTAAGCCAATACCAGAAAGTGACCTGTGTGTAACTTCAGCCAATACTAGAACGTGACTTGTGTGTTACTAAAGCCAATACCAGAAAGTGACTTGTGTGTTACTTAAGCCAATACTAGAAAGTGACTTGTGTGTTACTTAGGCCAATACTAGAAAGTGACTTGTGTGTTACTTAAGCCAACACCAGAAAGAAAAAGTCTGATATTTGTTACTTTTCACATGTAAAATACAAAATATCGAAAGCCAGCGTTTTTCGGTTAAAATCATAAATCATAAAAACAAATTGAAAAATTTAAAAGCTTGTTTTTCAACTTTACACTGTTTGAATACAATGTTTACCTCCTTTGTTGAATTCCTATAGTTCTTGAATTTGCTGATGAGATGTTCCACTTCAAACATTTCATTTCCAGGGACTTTTGTGAACTCTTCATGCACCCTATACCAAGCTCTAAATAGAATTAACACTTAAAAACAAAACAAAAACTCCCCCTCCCCCCCCCCCTATAAAAATGGTTACTTAATCTTATAATCATCACCATTTTGTATTTTTAAAGGATTAAAACTGAATTAAAAAAGAGACAATATTTATTTAAAGAAACTCATTATTTGCCAAGTGGTGTGGATTTTCTCTTTAAGAGAAAAATATCTCATTTATAAATTTAACATAAAATACCTCTTTTTTTTATGGTTGCCCGCATTGGTAAAATCGTCGAAAAGAATAGTGGTGTAGATGTTACCCCCATCCAGGGTCTTTATCAAACCTTAAAATGACTCAATGACAAGAGAAATTAAATTCATAAAAAAATATTATTCTGTAAATAGTAAATGTCTTATCGGACCATTTACGCTTTACAGTGCAGTTAAAGGGAATGTAGACGGATTCACAACGGCACCAGAACGCTTTGACTAATCAAGAATGCATCATTCTTTCTTTAAAAAGTGATCATTTTCAATTGTGGTTACTCAAAAATTGAATCGGAGTCGGAAGTATCTATTACAAAAGTAATGGCGGAAATAGTCAAAATTAAACACTTTTCATGCTAAAACAACGACAGCATTTTCCATATTGATTGCAGAAAAAGGTATAAAGGGTACCGTAGTGAATCAGGCATGCTCTCCTTAAATTGAAAGTCAGTTGAAATTACAACTTTGACAATCTGTTTGGGATTCCACAATAAATTTGTTCAAGGCATCAATCTTGATTTATCAGATCATTGTGTTTTGAAGCTTCCAATTATTTGAATGATATCAGAGCTTGTAAAGTTGTTAAGTAATGACTAATCAAATATATAAAACATACCCTGTAAGCAGGCTAGCTGCTGGTCAGACCAATTCGGAGCCCTTAAAGGTTTCCCACCTTTACTCTTGGAATTTATCAGTCTAAAATTATAATTATGTATAATTTTGCGTCTACATACATGAACTCTCAATAAACAGATTTAAATATCTTTATATTTGAGTGTGAATTTTTTTCTTTTTTTCCTACAATGCACAGTTTGGCATCTCCAACAATTTCCCCTCAGTTAGAATCGTTACTTGAACTTGAGTACTTGTCCTTTAGGTCCGCCACAATATCTTATCTTACATCTCCTGTTGTCTATATTTTATATCTTATAAATACATTATTTTAATAATACATACCTTTTCCCACATGTCTCTCCATCTAATAAGATTGAGGCGTTCTCCTCTTGATCTGCAAGTAGTGACCAATCATATTTTTAAAATATCAATATGATTATCAATTATCATTACTTTAATTCTGGAATTTTTGAAAGTACATTCATTGCATACTAGATAAATGGCCTTATATAAGAAAGATGAGTATGGCTTCTCTTTTGGAATTTAGTATGCTAACTTCCGGATTTTATTTTACCTTTTCGGAGATTTGCATTCTCTACAACATCATCTTTTCCATTCACGAGTAAAAAAAAGAAAAGATATAGTAATTACCTGAAACACTTTGATCTAATAGTTCTTCTTCATTCTTAATTTCAGAACAATCTGGAGAAAACTGATCCAAGACTATCTCAGGAACTACTTTAACATCTTCTTCAATGTCATCTGAACCAAGAGTATCACAACCTTGATCACTTCCCATCCAGTCTAGTCCTGGATTATATGAAAAATGTTCTAATATTAGTTGATACTGGGTACTGGGTAAGTATTCATTTCCACTAAAATCGTTCATTTCAACAATAAGCAATTTATTTCCTGTAATTAATACACTTTTGTTTAATTTCAACTGTTTCACGTTGAGACCGACAAACAAAATATAATCCAAAGGAACAAAAAAAGAAGTGATAGTAAAACAATAACTGGATCATTAATCTAGTTTAATCATGATAAATCTGATCTTAAGTTTTATTACAAGTTGCTTCTTGCCCCCCAAAAAAGAAGTGATAGTAAAACAATAACTGAATCATTAATCTAGTTTATGAGAAAATGTTGAAAAAAAAATTTGAGATGAAAAAAGATTTAAGAACATTAAAAAAGTTAAAGAACTTCCCCCCCCCCCCCGAAAATTAAGAACATTAAGAACGAATTGCTGTTTTTAAGCCAAATCTTAAATTTAAGAAAAGGGGGCAACTATGTATATACAAACGTGTTATATTGTATAATAATCATAACTTATCAACCATCATTCAGTGAATTAAGTTAATTTAAACAACGCATGAGTAGTTGAGTAATTCTAGCTATGTTAGTAATTCTTTTTCCTTACCATTGGAAGGGTAGTGAGGTGAACCATCTGCATGAACTGCCTGAGCTGCCTGAACTGCTTGAACTGCCTGAACTGCCTGGAATCCTCCCTCTTCTACTAACTAGAAACAAAATAATAAATGGCGATAGCTTTATCTGATCAGTATAGCGGAAGATATCCTTGAAACCCATATCTGATCAGTTTAGTGAAAGATATCCTTGAAACCTTTATCTGATCAGTTTAGTGAAAGATATCCTTGAAACCCATATCTGATCAGTTTAGTGGAAGATATCCTTGAAACCTTTATCTGATCAGTATAGTGGAAGATATTGTCTTTTTAAACTCTGATATTTCTTGCAGTGGAAATGTGCAACTCACTTTAGTAGAAAAACCACAATTTAAAATATTCAGTTTTCAAGATTAAAAACTTTAATATCTAATTCATAGTTAATCAGACAACACTTTAATGGGTAGCGTTGTGAATCGGGCATTGTCATCTTTGCATGGAGAATAATTTGAAATTACGCTTACAATTCCTTTGATAACTATAGAAAAATTAACAACCTAGAAAATGTTAGAACAAATGATTTACCTCCTTTTTGAAGTTTTTGAATTTGCAAAAGAGGTGCTTCAGTTTAAACACTTTATTTCCAGGGATTTTTGTGAATTCTCTATACACTCTATCCCAAGCTCTACAAGGATTAAAAATAAACATTGATCGAGTATAGTAAAACATGAAAAACATAAAAATACATTTCTGAAAAACATTTACTTTAATCATTCAGCAGGGTGGTGACTGAAGAGGGAAAATGGCATTTTAACCGATCATAACTCAAAAACCCCTTCGCCGATTTGCCTCAAATTTTGATTGGGGAACTCGGTAAAACCATGATCGAGTGTTTATAGTTTGGTTAACATTTTTTGAATGGAGTGAACTGTTTTTTTTTTTATGGAAATTTTAGTTTCCGGTCAAAGCCGGGTTGCCAAGCTAGTATTCTTATACAATGTACACCTTTTTAAATTTTTTTTAAATTGAGATATTATCTCTTTTTACCTCATCTTTCTCTCCTTCCCATTCTTGGTTTTATTATAGGAAAGAAGAGTGGTGTAGATACTCCCTCCATCCAAGGTCATAATCAGATCTAAGTAAATAAATAATATGAGAATTTAAATTCATTAAATTTGTGCTTATTTTATGCATATTTACTCAGAAATTTAAGTCAACAAATAAACATGAATATGGATTTAGTGATTTTATAATCAAAATTAGTTTTTATTTTCAATATCGGTATTTATATTATTTATTTTTTGTAGAAAATCTAAAAAATATTCATAAGTTGCATTGTTAATCAAAATAGATAAAGCATATCCAGAGGCGGCATAGTGGAGGGGGAAAGAAACATCCCCCTGGAACATTAGCGGACGTGCCTTCCCTGAAAAACGGGGGGACCTTCTTCCCCTAAACAAATTTGGAATGCAACTAGGCAAAGGGACCAGCTTTTAGCTCCTTTAATCCAAATTTGAAGAATGGATTTTAACAATTGTGAACATTGAACATACCCTTTAGGCAGGCTGACTGCTGGTCGGACCAGTTGGGTGCTCTCAAACGTATTTTACCTTCACTCACGGAGGTAACTGTTCTAAAATCATTGTTATTGATATAAAGATTACAATGCTTTTCTTACCACCTCATATGTTATTTTTGTATTAACTATAGAACCATAACAGTATGTAATGTATGTTTAAGGTGCCCGTGTAATGGCTCATAGAAATATACGATCATCAATCAATCAATCAATCAATCAATCTTAGCCACGAGTAAATTCCACGCAAGATTGAAATCTTACATATTTTCAATCATTTCTCCTCTTATTGAAGACCTTTTGAGAAGGCAAAAATAGTTTTGAATTTCCTTTTTGTGACCGGATAAATTTGCTTTTCTCATACTTGTAAATAAAATCAAAACTAGAGGAGCTACGTGGAAACAAAGCCTTACCAGTATTTTCGCAAAATTTGACCTTCTCCTTATGTCTAGTTGACAGTTGCCACACTTTTTCATAGTTTTTGTGGTCATTGTGGTGATTAGGATCAGGCAATCTTTAGTTCTTGAAAATGAGGGTAAAAATCCCTTTAATATATTTACTTTATTACCATACAAACAACGGAGCACCATGCACACTTGGCTAAACCAGCGCGGCGAGACAAAATACCGACCAAGAAAAAGATGAATATGCAATATGTTTGTTTTTTACATTTTACCTATTAAAGGAACTGTAAGTGTAATTTCAAGAAACCCTCCATGCAAAATATTTGATTAATATTTTTCCGTTTACTATGTTTAATATAGTGTTAAAATCTGATAATTTTTGTATATTTTCCTATGAACTTTTTTTGAGAACTCACTTTTATAGAGAACTCTTTGAAAATGTTCTTAGAACTTTCGAAATTATAAACACTGATAATAATTCAGAACTCTTTTAAGGGTACCGTCGTGAAGCGGGAATCGACATCTCTGCAAATGGGGTCACCTAAAATTACGCTTAAGTCCCTTTAACCTTTTCTAAACTTAATTAACCTTCTTGAATTTCTAGTTTGAACAGATTGATTAGAAGAAAGGAATTTAAAGCATTTGGATTGGATTGATTGACACATAATTTATTGATTAATTGATGACTTGATTAATTGATTAGATTATAATATTAATAATTTCATTATTTCAGGCAATCTTTACTTTGGATTGACTTAAATGTGTCTATATTTGAAAAAATACCTTTTTCTCTCCCTTTCTCTCTCGAACAGAATTGAGGCATTCTCCTCTTGATCTATGGGTAGCAGTTTTCCAAATTCTAAAAACAAATCTTTTTACACTTTAAATTAAATAACTAATTGAATAAATAAATAAATAAATAAATAAATATCTAAATAAATAATTCAATAAAAGATCAACCGTCATTCCGTGGAAATCAAATAAAAAATATGGCAATACCTGAGGTTATCTGCTCTGTCCCTTCTTTATTATTTTGAATTCCTGGACAGTCTGATGAGAATTGATCCATGACTATATCTGGATCTACTTTGATATCTTCATAATCTGAACCAAGAGTATCACAAGCTTGATCATTCCTCATCCAGTTTAGTTCTTAATTAATGCTTTGATCAGGAATATTGATTATGATTTGGTATATAGTATACATTGCCTCAGAAAGAGGGTGATTGTAAAACCTTTAACTATTTAAGGATCAGACTGCAGGAACCAGAACAAGATGAAAATAAGATTCAAGGATGGACAATTTCAACTCAAAATAAACTTCAAGCTTAGAAGTCTATCTAATGAATATATGACAGCAAATAGATATATGTGTTTTGATTAAAATGGCTGATCTATTGTATATTTTATAAAAAGAAAGAAAAATGTTTTAAGTGTTTGGTTTTAATTTAAATTTACCAATTTTATTGTAATGTTCCAAGCTTTTATGAAAAAACTCGAAGTGGTCCTGCAAACGAATATTGTTGCAGAATAATGGGAGATTAAGGAGAAAAAGTCTAAGCTTCTCTTCAACTCTTCCCATCTCTAGAAAGGTATAGAAAATCATAATTGGAGATCAAGACCCAAGTCAAGTTCAATATATTTAGAAGGTGAATACAGTTAAAGAAGATATATGGAGGAGTGTTAAGTTGATAAAACCAATCTTGAGGTAAAAGATTAATTAAATCAGCCAGTAGCATGTTCCCTACATAAGTACTATTGTAGGATTATCAACAGAAAGAAGAAGCTTTCTGAGGATAAAGAACCAGATTTTTTGAAGATAAAGAAGAAAAGTCATCCAGAGAACAATCAGACTTGTCTGAAGGAAAGGAGGTATTTGATAACTATTATATATGTTGGTCCATATTTAACTGTAAATTTCTGTAGACCTGATACAAGAGTAAACCAACCTGCAGATCCAAGATTTATTAACGTGGATACTGAGAAACAAGAACCAAACCTGAAGTTCAAGATATGTGAAACTTAGAAGATTGTGATAAGGCTCACCCCTGACCCCAACTAGGTAGGATAAAAATTTAAAGGTTGCTCTAAAGTAAAGTACAAAACTGAAAGTTCATCCACTTTAGAACCTGTACCAGAGCAGAACCTGTCCTGAAAGTAACCTTAGAACCAGAGCCCAGTGTTAACTCTACCTGGAGCTGAACCTGAGATTATCCAACCCTGATTTATACCTGAAAATAAACCTCCTCCGGAGTAGAACCTGAACCTGGAGTTAGCTGAAAGCCCTACCTGGAGCTAAACCAGTCAAAACTAATCCAAGATCTAAACCAACATCAGATCTTAATAAGGTTAGAAGGAGTACAATTTATTAAAAAGAAACTTTTGATAAAGAGTTTAAAGATTACTAAAGAGAAACTGTTTAGGATTAATTCTATATGAAACTCCTAAGATGTAAAGATATCCAGGAGCTTAGCAAGATAACCTTGAGCACAGCAATCCTGAAATCTTCAAGCTATTCAAAACCATTGGAGAATAATTTGGCAAAAATAAGCAAGATCTAGAAGAGCATTTAAACACCTCAAAGCTCGCATCAGAGTAAGTTTTAGAAATATAAAAGCTTGGAACAAAATTTTAATTATTTTATTAAAAACTAATTTTTGTATTTTTAGTTTTTCACCGTGTTGAGAGATGAAAATAAACTCTAAACCTACATCTTCTTTCAAAACGTGTGCATAAAAGATTCCAAAGAGTGTGTTTTACAAGACCCCTACTTTTCCCAGATGCTCAAATAGTAACAAAATTTCTGGGATTGAACAGTGATTAGGGTTTCAAAAGCCTTTCAATGCATTTAAAAGTTTCAAAATAGGGTCAAAGCAAATAACTTCTAATTTTAAAGGAGGCCCTGTTTTTCACATTTTCGATCTGAATCATTGCTTTAGTTATTTTAAGGGTCGATATATTAAAATTATGGTTCTTCTCAAATTGAGGAATCCAGTGACCGAGTAACATTTTTTAAGTTTTGTTCATTTGAACTATTGTTCTTCTTTATAACTAAGTTTCTTTAGATCATATGCATTACATTTCTGGTTCAATTTAAATAGTTTATTCAAGAATTTTATTGTTAGTTTTGTCACATATTAAATTCACAATATTCATATTTTTACGGATTTATTTGAAAATAAAGAAAAATATTAATGAATACAATAGTCTTTATTTGCTTTCAACTACTTATCATGGTGTCACATGAACAACTACAGAACGACCAGTATTTCAAATGACTAGTATTTAAAATGTCTAGTATTTCAAATGACCAGTAGTTAAAATAGCAGTATTTAAAATGACCAGTAGTTCAAATAACCAGTAGTTCAAATGACCAGTAGTTTAAATGACCAGTAGTTCAAATGACCAGTAGTTCAAATGACAAGTAGTTCAAATGACCAGTAGTTCAAATGACCAGTAGTTAAAATGGCTATTATTCAAAATTACCAAAAGTTCAAATGACCAGTAGTTCAAATGACCAGTAGTTAAAATGGCTAGTATTTCAAGTGACCAGTAGTTCAAATAACCAGTAGTTCAAATGACCAGTAGTTTAAATAAACAGTAGTTCGAATGACTAGTAGTTCAAATGACCAGTAGTCACATGACCAGTATTTCAAATGACCAGTAGTAGTTTAAATTACTAGTATTTTAAATGACCAGTAGCTCAAATAACCAGTAGATCAAACGTACTTGGATTCATTATCTTATCCTATGGCCAGTACCACCAGGAAGAGATATAAAGACTTGCTAGTGGCTCCGTGTACATACGGTTGGCCCAAATCACTCTTTAAAAAAAATTTGCACCCAGGCTCAAGTGGTTTCATACAAATATAACAGCATCATGTAAAAATTGAAATATTGCTAGATGATTGACCCCTATCTATTGACTTCTATCTGATTGAGCCCTTGCTATAAACTGCTTCCTAGATGCTACCTGAATGGGCCTCTAGATAAGAATTGATTCCTGATTAACCCCCCTAGCTATGAACTGCTAACTGATTGACCTCCTAGTTACAAACTTTTAACTAAATTGACCCCCAAGCTCAGATCTATCTACCTGATTGAACCACTAGCTGTTAACTTTCTACATTTACGAGCACCTTTGTCAAATACTGATAAATTAAACTTGATTTATTTCTAAACATGGGAAAACAAATGTAAAACCTATGTGGATCATCTAAAAGTCTCCTCTGCCACCATCAAAGATAAATGAAAAAACCTACAGAACTTGACATCCCCCCCCCCCCAAGCAGGAAACTGAATTTGTACACTATGAACAGTTGGAGCCTGTCACACCTCCAAATGTACACAATACAACTATACTCACAGCAATTCCTCAGTCTCCAAGTAACCATGGAACTAAGAAGATAAGTCCAGGATATGGTCCCAGGAGAGGATCGAAGTCCACCGGATATGGTCCTATAAGAAGGAGTGAAGTCCACGGGATATGGTCCCAGGAGAAGATCGAAGTCCACCGGGTATGGTCCATATAAGAAGGAGTGAAGTCCACCAGATGTATTCTCAATTGAATTGGAGAGAGGTTCGGCTTTAGAACATTGAGATAATGCAGTTTTAAGTGTGTAATTTTGTTTTCTTAATGCTATAACATTAAATTTATTTTTTATTTATATCAACTAAATTTATCTATCTTGTAATTTGTTTAGATTGAACCAGATCGAGTAAATAAAAATTCCATGATATCTGTGTCTAAATTTCTGTCCTATATCTCAATTAAAAAGGGTCCTTAAAACCACCCTGTGCTTTAATCTTTGACTAGATTTTACAGTTCAATTTAAACAAATTACAAGATAGATAAATTTAGTTGATATAAATAATAAATTAAATTTATTTATTATTTATATCAACTAAATTTATCTATCTTGTAATTTGTTTAGATTGAACCAGATCGAGTAAATAAAAATTCCATAATATCTGCGTCTAAATTTCTGTCCTAAATCTCAATTAAAAAGGGTCCTTAAAATCACCCTGTGCTTTAATCTTTGACTAGATTTTACAGTTCAATTTAAAAGCAAAATGAAAGATGCAGATTTCTAAAATATTTAGCTGGAGTCCACTACATTTGAAGGATGGCTCCGTCGACTTCTCTTTGGGGGCAGTGTAAAACCTATGTGGATCATCTAAAAGTCTCCTCTGCCACCAATGAGCTTAAGCGCTCATTATCTTCTGAAGCAAGGATTTCACCAACATAAGTTTCTTCCATTAGGACCTTGGCTCCAAGTGCATGCTCAGGATACATTTTCATGCAATACTTTCCTAGTTCATTCAGTCCTGCTTGAGTTTGACCTCCGGAGCTCTTAACTCCATAGATGAGAGTCTTCACTATCATAACCACAGTTGGGTTTTTGGGATCCAATGATTCTTTCCAGAGGAGGTATTGTTGAAATTTATAGTGTTTTGGTATGAGCTTATAAAAAGGTCCACAAGTCTTGCAAGTCTATTTTGACCTTTAGCAAGGGTTGAGTTCAAACTATGACCACAAGATGTCCTGGCACTGGCGTCGTACACCATTCTACAAGGAGTGGAAAGACTGCCAGTGTTATAAACAGTTCTCCATGGAATTACATATCCATCTCCAGGAGTGGAATCCATTCTTTTTCTCTCCTCTGGGCAGTCCCTTCAACAAAAGTTTATAATGGGACTTTAACGTTATCTTCTCTCATCTCTGGGTATTTTTAATAGATTTTTAATTGTGACTCTAGAATCTTCTCAGCAACAAAGCTATTAGGTTTGAGAACTTCAATAGGATTCTCTATGAAGGGAAGGCTTGCTTCTAGTTTTCCTTTTTAAGGGATCAGCTTCACACTGTCTTCAATGAGTGCTTGCTCCATCTCTTCTCTGAGACTGGTTTCCTCAAGAAAGTCTCCTTTTCTACACTTAGAACAGTTCCTGCATGAGATACATCTGTATTGGATGTCAGCTCCTATATCCTCTGCTTCATAAAATCTCTTTTCCTTCTCCTTTAGGTTATAGGCTGTACAGCTCAATTTCCATTGTTTTGGAATTGTCCATTCCCTAATTGAAGAGTGAGCCTCACAATGGTTTAAAGAGCATTTCATAACTGGAGGTATAACAGGCTTCAGTGTGTCTTCTTTCATTAGCTCTTCCAGATGAGATAACTTATCTTGGTTAATCCTCACCCAGGACATTTCCATTACATATGCCTTCGCTTCCATACTGAGGTACATTCTAGGGTTCATAAACATGCCTGTTTCATAAGCTGCTCTCCAGGCTTTGTGCGGACCACCAAGAATTCCTTGGCAACCTGTAGCTGAGGTGAACACAGCTCTATATATACCTAATCCTCCAGGTAGAGTGAACAAGAGCTTAGGGAAGTACTTATTGTATCTAATTCCTATCATCAAATCAACCTCAGTTCCACCAACAGTTTTATCTACAGTGGGAAGTTTCTGACCTTTGTGTTTTTCTTTATATTGGGTTTGTATTTCCTCCCAAGCTTCCTGCAGCTCATAGGCTGGAAAGGGGGAGGTGATGCTATACATTCTCAGGCCAGTAATTGTGGCTACTTAGTTTGAATTAGCTATTTCAAGATGGAACCTCTCATCTTCATGCTTAATTACAATAGAACCTCCACCAGAAACATCTAATATGGTTGGACCTGGTCTCACAACTTCAGTTTCTATTATCTCCGCAGCTCTGCTGGAAATTGCAGCTCCTTGGCACCCTGAGTCATAAAACATAAGTGCTTCATGGTTATCACTCAACTTGACATTTTGGAGAAGGAACAAAGAAGGTTCTTCAATGTCTGGCAAGTAAACCCTGTGTTCAGGTTGGCATTCATTATCTCCAGGTTTGGTCGCATACATCCTGGATGAGAAAAAGAACTTAATATTCCTAGGGTTTAGATTCTTAGGGAACTTGGTTTTATCAAGAGATTTGATGAACTCTTCCTCGAGTTTCTTGTTCTCATTCACATGGTAAGTACACATTGTAAAGTGATATTGTTTAGACTCTTCTCCTGCACATTGACCAGCTTGACAAATGTAATTGGTCTTGCAGGTTCTACTATGCTTCCTCCACCAATCTCTTCTGTTATCAAAGTCCACAGATGAGTCCATTCGCAAACACCTAAAACAAACCTTGGCTTGGCCTGTTAGAGTGTATCTATCTCTACCTTTGGAGTTCAAGAACTCTTCACAATAGTACAGGTGTGTATGGTATCCAGAGCATTGAGTACATTTTAGAGATCTTGGCTCTTTTCTAGACCTGGAGTCACTTGGCTGGTTTCCTTGCTTTGCATTGGAGGCTCTGGTGTCCTGGTTTGAGTAAGCTTTCTTGCCTTGATTCTTGGTTGCCGGCTCAAGCTTATCCTTCTTGATATTATCCAGGGAATTCACAGCAGACATTTCATAATTTATCTCAAAGGTTAGATGTTCAACAAACCTTCCCAAGAACACAACCAACTTCTCATAGATTACCTGCCTAGATAAGACACCATCAGAGTTTTCCTCCTCCTTCAACTCTTTTTGCATACCTTCATGAAGTTTATAAGGGAGATTTTTTATTATTTCAGGTACAATACTGCTAAAGTATAATTCATCCTCCAGTTTATAACTCTTAGCAAGAGTGTGGAGTGCGGCTAACTTTGCTTGAACATTTACTGCCCAATCCCTTTTCTTAAAATAGGATCCAGTACAGGTTCCAATCTTCTTAAACTCCTCAACCTTCAATTTCTCTTTCCTTCTTCTTCTTTTTCATTCTTTTCTTGAGTTTAGTTTCTTCTCCAATAATCCAAGACATCTGAGACATCTGCTCATCATCCTCAATCTCTGCCTCCTGATACTGTTCCTCAGTCTCTTCCTCCATCTCAAACTCAACCATTCAAACAGCCTCATCCTGAATTTCTTCTGCAAGAGGTTGAGCAGGTTTAGTCGCCTTCTTCCTGGGTTTAGGTTTAGAATAACCATGAACAAGTTGAACATTCTTCAGATTATTATCCAAACCTCTATTCCAACCTCATGTAACAGTGTTGGCGACAGTTATAACATCAAGTTTGGTAGGAACATCATCAGAAAGTGAAACACACTCTGCTCCACCGGTGCAGCATCATGATTCTTGGTGATCTGATTGATGGATTCTTTAGCATTTTTCAGATTTTTGAAAAGTTTTCCTGTGGGTGAAATATAAATATACCATGAAGATTTTGCGGTTTTATAGTATACTCTCCTCCATCCTGGCCCCAACTTGGGAGCTGGAGTATCTTGAAGAGAGGCGGCGGAGTCATGGGGCTTGATAGCCAGGGGCTGGATATTGGATAGATCCCCGAAGGATATGGTCAACACATCATTATTCAACTTTTTCTATGGTTTACTATCTGTTTCCCCTTTTCGTTTCAAAGAATCAGGAGTCTTCTTTGTTCCAGCAAGGTTAGGGGTTGCAAGACTAGGAGTTACAGCGGAAGCTTTATTAGGGGTTATCGCTGACTTTCTATAAGCAGGTGCAGGAGTC
>NW_019396176.1:177234-207736 GCF_000591075.1 Eurytemora carolleeae
CATCACTATATATGTATATGTGTGGTGTATCCTCATTAGTGAAGTAGAATCTTAGTACATAATTAAATCTACCAGATTGAACAGAGTAGAGAATACTTTACTGATTAACAGAACAGCTTTATTCTTTTTTATATTTATTTTTATTTCATTAGTTGTTATTGGCCAGAGTAAATCTTCAGATTAGTTTAATCTGTATCAATGCCTGTAAATCTGCAGATTAATTAAATCTGTATCAATGTGTGTAAATCTGCAGATTAATTTAATCTGTATCAATGCGTGTAAATCTGCAGATTAATTTAATCTGTATCAATGCGTGTAAATCTGCAGATTAGTTTAATCTGTATCAATGCGTGTAAATCTGCAGATTAATTTAATCTGTATCAATGTGTGTAAATCTGCAGATTAATCTAATCTGTATCAATGCGTGTAAATCTTCAAAATAATTTAATCTGTATCAATGCGTGTAAACCTGAGATTAATTTAATCTGTATCAATGCGAGTAAATCTGCAGATTAATTTAATCTGTATCAATGCGTGTAAATCTGCAGATTAATTTAATCTGTATCAATGCGTGTAAATCTACAGATTGATTAAAATCTGTATCAATTCATGTAAATCTGTCGATTAATTTAATCTGTATCAATGCATGTAAATCTGCAGATTAATTAATCTTTATTCGATATCTCACATGGTAATTGGAGTAAGGGATTGAAGGGAGTTTTGATTGAAATACTAAAAAGATAATTATGAAATCCTGAAATTAAAAGGGCCAACTTCTTCTATATTGAGTATCCAGCACAAAAGTTCCCGACTCAGAGTATTTTTGGTCGTCTTCAACCTTGAAAAACATGGTGGCGTCAAATCTTCTGGGTTTTTGCTCATTTTAAAAAAGTTATAAAGGGGCCTTTCGACATGATTTCAAGATACCCTCAGTTCAAGATGTTACATCACAGAATCACAATTTATTCCTGCATCGGCTGAAAGAACAGTGTCTGCATAAATGCTAAAGTGGCGTTAATAGTAAACAATAATTAGATTTAAGTTTGGAAACCATGAATAGCTCCATTATTTTTGATCAGGCAAAGGTTTAAAGGTTACCATTGTGAATCGGAAATGCCACGATTCTTCAAATGGAGAACCGCTTTAAATTGCGTTTAGAGTCCCTTTAATTCACAATTTATTTTTCAAACAAAATAGAAACCATGATAATTTTTATAATAATTTTTCATGATGTCGAAATTGGCACCAAATCCTACCCTTCATGTCTGGGAATAATTAATTTCGCACTATTNGTGAAATTTCACAGATCACCCCTGATGTTATGTTAAGCCACCTTCAGTCAGGGTTTTATTTGGTATCCTGTGAATCGTTTGATTTGTAAAAAACTTGAAGATATTTAGATATGTTTTAGTTATTTTAATATGAATAATTATATATTTATTTTGCTCAGCCTGAATAAAATCTTGTTTGAAATGAATATCATCAATTTGGTTGCCATCTTCTTTGTATTTAAATATTGCCTGACATCTAGTGATTAAATTTTAAACTAAAGAAATCAAGAAACAAATCTGCTTCTCGTTATCTCGATTTAAATAATTATACTTTAACATACATTTAACATGAGATTACATGGGCAAACATACAGAATATTTAACATACGTTTAACATGAGATTATATAGACAAACATACAGAATATTTAACATACATTTAACATGAGATTACATGGACAAACATACAGAATATTTAACATACGTTTAACATGAGATTATATAGACAAACATACAGAATATTTAACATACATTTAACATGAGATTATATGGACAAACATACAGAATAGTTAACATACATTTAACATGAGATTACATAGACAAACATACATAATATTTAATATACATTTAACTTGAAATTTACGATACAAACATACAGAATAATAAACATACATTTAATATGAGATCATATAGGGAAACATACAGAATATTAAACATGCATAACACATTGGGTTCTTGAAACAAACATAAAAAGTGTGAAACATACATACAACATGAGATATATTTAACATTTATGTAATTATAACATGAGATTATATAAACAAACATACAGCATAATAAACATACATATAAACATGAGATATAGACAAACATACAGCATAATATACATACATATAAACATGAGATGTAGACAAACATGCAAAATAATAAATAAACATATAACATGAGATGATATAGACAAACATACAGAATAATAAATATACATATAACATGATATTAAATAAACAAACATACAGAATAATAAACATACATAAACATGAGATTCTATAGACAAGCATACAGAATAATAAACATACATATAACATGAGATTTAGACAAACATACAGAATAGTAAACATACATGTAACATGAGATGATATAGACAAACATACAGAATAATAAACATACATGTTACATGAGATTTTACCCGCAAACATACAGAATAATAAACATACATGTAACATGAGATGATAATGACAGACATACAGAATAATAAACATAGATGAACATGATATTATGTTTAGACAGACATACAAAATAATGTTATACATATAACATGAGATTATATGTACAGACATACATATAACATAAGATTTATATACAAACATACACAGACATAATAAACATATATTATAACATGAGATTTTATAAACAAACATACAGAATATCAAACACTAACTTGGGAACCCAGCTTTGCCTTTAAAGTCAACCATGATTCAATTTTTAAACCAAGCTAAGAACATTCCTATAATATGTAGTTTTTTACCTAGTTTTCAAATTGAAATTTAAGGCAAATCAGTTCGCCAGGGGTTCCTGAGTTTTGATCGGAAGTCCAAATAAATTATCTAACAGAACAGCACAGTACAGTACATATACAGACTATTAAAGACAAAACTGGACAGTGTACCTCAGGTGAGAGATCACCTTCTAGTGACATTTTTGTGACAGACATAAATAGAGATTAATATCTAAAATATATAGCATGAGATTATAGGCAGAATATTAAACATACTCGTAAAATAGACCGTTAGTTCCAAATTTGGGATCTTATGAATATTTTAAAATAAGTGAACGATCTCTTTAGGCATATCACTGTGAACTTGGGTCAATTTGAATTACCCGACCGACTCTTTGGACCGACGTGCGGCACGTACCGGACCCGACCCTTTCCCATGCCAACTCAGTTTACAGTACTCCCGGTCTATAATGGGCCTAGTTTAGTGTGATATTTGTGTAGTCTATATAATATATATAATGTGAGACTATATATATTCTATTCTGCTATATATTCCACCCACCTTGATATAAAACCTATTATGTTAAGGTTTAGTATAATTCAATATACAGCCATAAAACTAGATTATATGGACCATCTTAACCCCTAGTCATCATTCAAATATGGGAAAGGGGGAAGGTTGTTTTTAGTTTAATTTATATAATAAAGCTCTTCACTCATATATATATATATATATATTTGTATGCATATTTGTATATGTTAGCTAAACCAGATTTACTGGGATTGCTTGAGGTAACCATTGGTTATACCCATTTTATTTTATTGTATTTTATTTTAAAATTCCGACCACTTTAGCCAGTACTTTTATGGTTTATGGTTATATAGAGGCAGGGATTCATTTTGTCTAGCATTCGATCTTCTTTATCTTTGAAACCTGATGGTTTTCACCTTTGATATCTAAAACTATGATTTTTGATCTCACAGAACTCATCATTTAAAATGTAAGGTCCACGACATGTGGTTGGACAGACATAGGGTTTAGAAAACTTGAGTTTTTGGCAAAGTCTTTAAATTCCTTGGTTTACATTAATGAACTTTGTAGAAGTGGGCGAGCTAGATGTAAATTTGGGCTTAAATTCTTGTTAGTTGTGACATCTTGTTTGTTTATGAAATTTAATCTAGGATATGAAATACACTGAATTCTATAAAATTTTCTATATATGTAATAAATATAGCAATAACCCCATATCTTGGAAACCTGAACCTACCTGTATATATATTACGTTACAATCTCCTGACAGTACTATCGGTCAGTTTAATCTTAATCTGTACCTTCTCAAATATAGGGAGCTGAATATGAACTCTGTTTTATTACGATCAGACGTATTTATAGCTATTGGTAGAGAGTATAGAGTTTGAGAGAGTTGTATCTGAATTGATACACACTTAAATAACTATGGGAGTAAGGCATTTGTTACATGTATTTGTATTTAACATAATCTAGGATATAAAATACAGTGTACGTATCCTATATCTAGACCTAGACAAGTAATAAATTTGGAAACCTTTACTCCCGTATATAGACTTGTAGTGTTATATATCAACATTATATATATACTATATATCAACTAGGGACAAATAGAAACAACTCTTTGATATAACATTGACAAAAAATATACATTTTCAAACTTAACCGTATTCTGACTGTCGTCTGATTTACCAAAAATCACTGTGACCCCTCCCCCTCCCTCTATTTCCTTCTTGTGATAAAAATCTATAACATTTGATTTATTTGTTCAAAGCCCTTTGGCTCTACTTCAGTAATCTGAAGGGAAAAAATGCAAATTTAAAAAAACATTTATTGCAAAATTGAGATATTTAGCAAAAAGAGTGTAAAAAACGAAAATTTCGCATAATATGACAAGTTATACATTTTTAAAAAGCCCTTGACTGAGCGAATTCAAATTTTCAAAAATATTTGCAAAATTTTTAAAAACTAAAGCTGTGCAAATTCTCTTTAAGGGCGTCTATGCAACATTTTTTTGCATACATTTTGCAATCTGCTTCCTTTTGTTCTAGGCTTTCCAAAGAGCTATAAAATTTTGAAATCCAATGACCGGAAGTAGGTCTAATTATAGATTTAGTCTGGTAAAGGTAAAATAAGGAATTCAGGCAGTACTAGGTAAAAAAGCCCACGACTTTTAGCCTATAGTGAGGGGCATGTATTTTGAACATCCTCAGATCAATACTTTTTGATTTATCGCAAAATAAAGTTGAAGGCTCGAGGAAATGAACAGTAATTGCACAATTCTAATTCTAATCTGATTAATTGTGTAAACCTTTATTAAACTTTGACTATTTTATCCGTATATTTCATAAATCAAAAACGGAATTTAATTTATTGAAAATTCTTTTGTTTTGAAGTCTTGAAAGCATTGTTTCTTTTTCAAGGGGTAAAATAAGCAATCAAAAATGTCGAGCTCCAAAATATCTAGATCATTTTGTTGGTACAGAGATACAAGGTTATAATGCAAGGAAAGTTATTTCAGAAGTGTACGCATGTTTTTATCTGCAGTGTACTGTCTCTGGGCGGAATTCGAAGCCTTACGTGGGATCCATCTTTCACAAAAAAAAATCAGTGTTATATTCTTGTCATAGGAAACTATTATGTGAATTATCAAAATTATCAAAATTTAATGCTTTTAACCTCCTCGGATACTAAACGAACACTAATGCATCTATTCCGCCCTGGGAGAACTGGTTTCAAAATGTACGCAGAGTATTTGCAACCGCAATTAACTTTCCTTGCATTAAAACCTTGCAGAGATATATCGGCACAAATTCAAATTTTCTGATGATTTGCAAGTCAAACTATAGTAAATAGCATGTAATATTAAAATATTATATGTGTTCAATCACAACTTCTATAGCTATTGTTAAAAATGTTTTTTAATTCTAATATACAACCAAACAAGTTTGCTTTTCTCTATACTTGTGCATAAATTAAAATTAGAGGAGCTACGAGGTCACAAAACCGTTCCAGTAATGTCGCATAAGTCTGACATTTTCCTTCTGATGGTGTTTACATTGTGTAAACCTTATATATTCCAAACTCAAAATATCTAACTAAAATTATTGATCATCTTTTTGAAACATAAAATGGGATTTTTGGGACATCACAAAAAATTT
The DNA here is from genome assembly GCF_000591075.1 of Eurytemora carolleeae. Classification (NCBI taxonomy): domain Eukaryota; kingdom Metazoa; phylum Arthropoda; class Copepoda; order Calanoida; family Temoridae; genus Eurytemora; species Eurytemora carolleeae. The sequence goes on from NW_019396176.1 coordinate 183,188, forward strand.
AACAATGGAATCATTTAACAAATATATTTGGCTTGAATATAAATCTGCATATTCTGAACGTATTTTGGCGCTAAAGCCTGGATATAATCCAAAATGATATGAGACACCTTGCAATTCAATTTCCTCGAAAGATTGCAAACAATTATTCCAAACATGTAATTTGTGGAACTGTTTTCTTAGATTGAAATCATAAAATATTTAATTTAAACATCTGACAAAAACTTATTGATTTTTGAATTCCCAAAAAATGTCTTTTCCACCAAAATCTTTACACTCTCATCTGGGCGCAATTGGGGTATTTGTAGGGGGATAGCGGAAATTTAATTAAATCTCCTTAGACGAACTTTGAATGATTTGCCCTTGTTATAGACCTAAACATTTTCTTTTTCAATCTGTAGGATGTAGGAAGGCAATGCCCTCCCCTGCCCCACAAACCATGATGTTTTAAAGGTGTAGACGGCTAAAACTAGAGATTAGATCTCTTTGAAATATTTTCAACGGATGCAAATACCTTCTAATTAATTTCCAAACTAGAATCAGACATCTATTATATTGCCCCCCACCCCCCACCCCCCGCCATGTCCATTCAAATTTTAAACCAGAAATGTTTAACGTTTTTTTCCCATTGTACAACTGCAAAAACGAAAATGAATTTGTTGATGAAAAAAGATGGTTTTTACTGATTTTTAATTATTTACAACTCTCTACTTTACAAGGAAGTTAAGGGAATTTGAATTGTCAAAGTTTCCCAAGACCAATTTTTTCTACGAAACACATCCAGAGCGTAGCGATGTACTTCGTTGTAGTCCTAATATTATAACAAATATATGCAAAAATGCGAAAATGCTTTTGGCAAAATTGAATAATTATCAATGGATTATAATGCAAACTTGTAAATCCTTGCAATCCGACCTTTATCATGCGCATTGCAAAATGAACAAAGCATTGTGCAAAATTTTACTTTACTGTTTTATTCTATAGTAGGCTTTAAGAGCGCTTCCCGCCCATCTCCTATTTCAATTGTGAACATTTTCTTTTTGTATACATTGTAAAAATATACCCCAAACAAAAGTTCGCGGAATTTTAAATTTAATGAAAATCGAATTTTGTTGGAGACAAATTTTTGAAATTTTGATCATTCATAAACCAGCCCTGGGGTCATGTGAGGTCCAACAAAAAATTTGGGCCTGATCGGTTCAGCCGTTTTGACGTTTATTGGATACAAACAGACAGACATCCAAACAGACAAACAAAGTATATAGATTTTCATTCTTTATTAATTTATTATAAACAAGTTTATAATTAGAAACTTTTTAAAATTTATATAAAAGTTAAAACAAGTTGTGCATGGCAATAAATTTTTCTTTTTACAAGAACTTTTATGGGTTTTGAACTTTTAAAGAAATCCCACAAATTCTGTGAACTTTTTAGCATTTCAAAACTATATTCTGTAAAAGTTTGCATCTTTTAAACAATTCAAAATTGTATCTTGAGAGAAAATGTAAGGGTATTAAAACAAACCAAAAAGATAGTTTTAAACAATTCTTCTTGGTTTGTTTTTTACCTATATCTTCCCTTGGAGTTAAGCAAAGTTAAGAAAAACTAAATAATTTTTAATTTCATCAAACTCATAATTTTTTAGAGTCGAATACAACCTTTTAAATTTCAATACGTGTTTTTATATTAGCTGGGGATTAAGAAATGATATGGACGTGTGCTGAGGACACATAAAATCGTCGCAGTTTTATCATGAAGTTTTCTTTTATTTAACTTTACAATATCTTAATCGTAAAAAAAATCGTTATAAAACGTTCATTTTTGGATAATTTTTTGGTAGCTCTTTGCATAGATCTTCAGTCAGGGTTGTAATATGACATGACAGGGCTTAGAATAATTTAAAAAAAACATTTGCTCTTCTAATAACTATGAAATAAAAAAACGACTAATATACAAACTAGATGAAGGCACATCACTATATATATATATATTACTCACGATATGTTCCTTCCATAATAGTGAATCACAACAACCCCTTTCCTCCCCCCCCCCACTCCTGATGTTCAAGTTGATTGATATAAGCAGAAATGCTGGTGTTAGATGCCTGCATTTGTCAGTCAAGTAATTGTTTTAGTTCGGCTTGACGGAGTACCAACCTTGGAGGGGTAGGGGGGTGTTCAAGGAAGTTCAATTAAAGGGTGTTACCATGTGTTTAACATGAACCCACAAAACTTTGCGCATTTATTTTTTACCGATAAAACATTTCGCAGATTTTGCGGATTTAAATAATTCAGAGATCTGATTGTATCGCTTGAAAGGTGTTATGTAATGTTTAAAAATAATTTTAAAAGCAAATGCAATGGTAAAAATTATATTATCGAAGTTAAATTTGAGATATTTGAGCTAACTGAGAGGTTGCGTGACTTGCAAATTACGAATCTTTTCTATAATTAAACTTATCACAATTTTTAATAAAAATCTAAGCACCCTGATACATACAGTAAGATCCATATATTGGAATTGGAAGACGACATTTCAGCAAACTTTTTTACGTAATTTTGATGTTGTAATATTTTTATCACGCGTAGTTTGAAATCTATGTATTAAATAAAAAAGGCTTATGTACTTTACAATACATCATGTGCAGTGATTTGGACTATTTAAGATCATAACTTGAATCAAATGAATGACTTCCTATCTACAGTTTTATGGGTATCACTGTATAAATCCTAAATGTGAGCTGGGAGGGGGAAGAAGGGTCATTCTTTTTTTCCCGTTATTTTGTTTTAGCATAATAGCTTCAGGACTAATTGTTGTTTTTAGGTTGCTTCAACCATTATCTATCTTTTAGACCATTCAACCATCTATACTTAGCAGCTCAATACTAGGTATATATATATATATATATATATATATTATAGTTATTATATATAAATGTATTTACTGTGCATTGTACAATGGTCAAACATATATATTTTGGAGTTTTTAAAGCATTATTATTTATATTTATAAACTCAACATAACCATAATGAGCAGTTGAATGTCTGATTTTCTCTCAAAAAACTGATCATATTTCTATTGTGGTTTTTCTATTGAAGTGAACTGGCAGATTTATGAATCAGAGAGAAAGAAGAAATTTGACAGAGTTGAAAACGACGATATCTTCCTCCATGTTGTTCTGATAAATGGTATGAATAGACCAACCCTTCGTTGTGTTACTCAACTTAAACTTTAATTTGCTGAAGGAACATTTTCCACTACCTCTGGTTTCTAAATCCTATATCTTTGCAACCATAGTTTCAGTAGAAGTAAATATTTCCATTTACTGTTAGCGCCGATTGAAGGATTCATATCTCTGATTGAATAATGAGATAGAAAGAAAGATAGATGTTACTATTTTTATTGGTTCAGAATAGACATCAAACACATGACTGAACACTGATTATATCAGGCGCTAATGGACTCGGCATACAGGAGTGTTGCAACCCAAAGTGGTAGACTTTTGATATTTCAAATTATAAATTCTGTTAGATAAAGTAATCTAAGTTAGAAATATTAGAGGTTTACACCATCAGGTTGCAAAGATATAGGTATTAGAACATTTGATTTTGTGGCAAAAACTCAGTTTCTTAGTTAATGGAACTGTGCACTGTAAAGTATACAGTGTACAAATTATGAAATATCAAAGGTTTAAACTTTCAGGTTGCAAAGAAATAGGGATTAGAAAATTTGTCAAAACAAATAAACTATTATAATATAGATTTATGCAAAACAATTGATGTAATTGATCATGAAAAACTAAAACTAAACAAAAAACTTTTTTAACAAAACCAAAAAACCAACAAAATTTAAGTGTTAAAAGTTTTGGATAAAGTATGGAGTGAAACATTAAAGAGAAAATTGTAAAAATAAATCTGAAAGCTTTCAAGGAAATTAGAAAACCTGAAATTTATAAACCTAGTTTTCTTCCAGTAGAACCTTTAATAGTACATTTCTCCTATGTACATTTAGAAGTACATTTCTCTTATGTACATTTAGAAGTACATTTCTCCTATGTACATTTAGAAGTACATTTCTCCTAAGTACATTTAGAAGTACATTTCTCCTATGTACATTTAGAAGTACATTTCTCCTATGTACATTTAGAAGTACATTTCTCCTATGGAACCAAATGGTTTTCTAATATTTGTGCGTAGAATTAAAACTATATGAGCTACGATATCACAAAGTGGTAAATAGTGTTACATAAAATTGACTTCCCCTTCTGTCTGTAGTAAATGCCCTACTCCATAAAAGTTTCTCAGACCCGTATCAATCCAGGAATAATCTTCCGTATTCTCAGGTATCTGTTTTACAAGATTCAACTCAATCTTGAACTCAAGGTTCCACTCTCGTTGTCGCAAAATGGGGAAACAAATTACTCTTCTTGAACTCAAGCTTCCCCAATAGTACACTAGTCAATATCAATCCGGATACGACTCTTTATGTATTCTTTAATATGCATCACTCAGATAATACTAGATCTATATAACACTCAATCTCTATCAATCCGGATACGACTCTATATGTATTCTTTAATATGCATCACTCAGATAATACTAGATCTATATAACACTCAATCTCTATCAATCCGGATACGACTCTATATGTATTCTTTAGTATGCATAACTCAGATAATACTAGATCTATATAACAATCAATCCAGATAGGACGCTGTTGTATTCTTTAATATGTATCACTCAGATAATACTAGATCACTAGAACACTCAATCTCTACCAGTCCGGATAGGAAGCTGTTGTAATCTTTAATATGTATCACTCAGAAACTGTTAGCTCTCTGTATTTTTTTGTGTCTGTTTTTAAAGATACAACTCAAATCCTTCTCAATTTCTACATGTATGGCTGAGCAAGTTCCAACTTGTTCTAGCCGTTTTGTTAACGGTTAGTTTCAACCGTTAATAAAAATTTCAGTTAGCCGTTAATTTTAAAGTTAAGAACAAAACGATTGTTTTTTAAATTACAGTTAGTTAACGATAAAAATTTTATTAACAACGTTAACGGAAAAATACCGTTAGCAGCTCCAGCCATTAACGGTTTAATGAAGTATTAACGTTTTAAAAAAATCTTTAACAGCAACGCCGTAAGTGCTGAAATTCCCTGTCTTTTCTACATTCTCTACATTTTTCTTTTAACAGTCAATGCTTATAAAGATGAAATTATTTTCATTATTTTATTTCACTGGTAAAGATTACAGAAAAACTAACATACTAACAAGCATCATTACCACACAGAAACAGAAAAGTTTAATTTTAATTTATCCAAAAAAACGACACATTCTTAATCTACATCTAAATCTGAACCAGGAACTTTTCCATGGGGTAAGCAAGAAACAAACAAAAAGGGTCTCAACAGAAAAAACAAAGCCAGTTTTATCAAGATCCATATTTAATATTAAACTAGATTTTACTTGTTGACAAAAATTTTCAAAAAAAATAAAATATTTTCATGGAAAAGTATCTGTTTCCCGCAGTCTACACAATACAACCATGTGACAGTGTAAAGTGTAAGTTTTAATTATATTTAGATCTTTAAAAATATATCATGTTATTTTAAACAGACTCGAATACATTTACAGGAGATTAACACAATTAAGAAATAGTTTTAAAAAATAAGATTTAGTTGTAAAATTCAAAATATTCAAAATTTATAGGAAATTTTTGTAGATAACCTAAATAATTCCAATAAAAGTAATCTTTTTTTTGCCGAATCAATTTCTAAATTTGATGGAATTATATCACAAAATGAGTCTGCGTTAAAATAACATGCCGTATTATATTGCGTGAGTGATTAAAATTATATTCTCAGCATTTAAGCTTCTTAATACAGAAGACAACATTTAAAACATCAAAGCAATCTTTTTTACAAGCTTCATGCAATTTTACCGAAATAAGGAAATAACGAAATTAACCGTTTTTTATTTAGTTAACGTTTTTAAACGTAAATTTTTTTCAAAAACGGCTAATCCGTTTCGATTACAATTTAAAAATTAACGGTTTTTGCCGTTCCTTAGCAGACTTAAACGTTAATTTTCGAAAACCTCTGGTCCGTTAGCAAAACTTTGCTTAGCCCTGCTACACGAGGATATATTACTTCTCACACTGTAATCAAAGCGGAGTCTAATCCAACTAATGTGTATTTGGATATCTATGTTACAGATAAAGTTTACAAGATTAGCGCGGATATATATAAGCGTAGTTAAGCCAGTCACTCACGTAGTTATATCTTAATCACAATACAGTTACAGATGTAGCTAGGCTAGGTAAATCGCATTACAAGTTTGCGTTATAATAGTTAATGATAAGCGCATTTGGATTTACAGACAATGTACATGCAATATATCTAGGTATGTTCAGGTTAACAAATATGGGGATTGCTGTATATTTATTACATGTCTAGTCGATCCCTTACCTATATATTTATAATCTAATGCATTTTAGGTCGGAAACATGTTATGTAAGAAAACACTTCCTTTTCCTATAGGTCAGTTTGTCAGGAACCAAACTTTAAATTTCGTCCTAACTGTAAACGGAAATTTCCTTAATGAGGAGTTTTTGCTCTGGTAGAATATGGGTCCTTTTTGGGTCCTTGTCCCATAAACTTTTTACTCCTTTCTTCTTGACACTAAATGCAGACCTTTTTCTTTTAGAAATCGGGGGGGGGGGGGAAGAGAGGATAGAGGATACCAACCAAAAATAGAAAAATTTCTATTTAGACCCAGTCAAAGAAGTCATTGCAATGGTTTTTATAGTTACAGCATGCAGTCAAAATTGTGAAAATTGTTTTTTTTTCATCTTTGGTGTGATAAGATAAAGAATATGCTGTTGGTATAAGGCTTGTACAGGAAAAAAGGAAACGTCTAATTTCAATAGCTTTCAGGTATCTTTGTTTTAACCCTTAACAGGAGAGGGCATTTGGCGCCCACAAATGATATAGGAATGGTAAAAGAGTAAAGACATTTTCCATTCAATTTGATTTTAATTTACTTCTTGCCGATATGGAAACAGACACACGGCTTTTAAACTTTTTTGTTTGTGTTTTAATGTGTATAGCTTAGGTATTTTGTAGCACTCTGAACTAAAAATACTTTTCAATATGTGTTTTTTTTGTATCTTATTTTTTTTGGAACACTCTGAACTAAAAATACTTTTCAATATGTCTTTGTTTTATCTTATTTATTTTGGAACACGGTGCTGAATTATACAGTCGCGTGTCCCAGTAGACCTGGGGTTCTAGCTTCGAGCTATAGCTTAATGTGAAGTGTGCAAGAAATTGAACAAAAACTAAACCTTCTTTTATTCCTCCATATTACCTTGGTTCAACCCTTCCTTTAATCCCTCCCCTTGGCCTGGGTATATTCATATTTTTTCTAAACTTTCTCTTGGTATATGGCTTATAGAAAAAAGTTGAAATGTGCAGTTGAAAGGAATTGAGTTTTAGTCACAAACTCGGATTTTCTAATCCCTATTTCTTTCCAACCCAATGCCGTGTACCTTAGATATTTCAAACTGTGAATTCTGTTGGCTAAGATGATCAAAGTTTGAAAATTAAATTAGTTAATATGAAAAAAATCCTAGTTGTTAAAATATTAAAACAAAGATCTTCCTACTTCAATTTTAACTACTTGACCTTTCGGTGTATGTTATATACCCAACATCCACTGTATGGGTATTTTCAACATGAGGGAATTATCCACATGTGAACATTCATAAACTCATTATTAAACAGAGCAGTTAAATATGTTTAATAATTATTTAATTGTGAACATAACATTTAATATTTCAGAAGTATGTAACTATTCATTCAAATATTCCTCTACTTTTGTGGGTACCTTTTTCAGCTAATGTAAATAAGTTTTATTATTATCAAAATTCAATTTTATTGCTCATTGTTTAAATATAATTCATTGCTAAGAACCAAGCAAACTCTTTCATGTTACGATATAGCCCGCCTCTCCTAGCTTAAACTTTTTGGCTAAACTGCCTCAAACTCTAACTATCAGTAGATCTCAACTCTCTCAACTGATGTATGGCTAAATACCTCAAACTCTAATAATCAGCCTACCCGGGTTGATCACTTCTGTACAGAACAACAGATTGTATTCAAATAATTTATTTACAGACATGATTATACAGACTGTGGTATTCATATCTAAGTTTGCTACTACTACTCTGAGATATTTTAAACCATTTTATGTAACACAATATATTTCACATTTAAGTTGTTGCTCATTTTTATTTTAAATCCATTAAATTTTATTGCTCATTGTTTATATATATAATGCATAGCTAAGAACCAAGCAAACTCTTTCATATCTAAGTTTGCTAAAGTCTACTTTGCGATATTTTAAACCATTTTATGTAACACAATATATTTCACATTTAAGTTGTTGCTCATTTTTATTTTAAATCCATTAAATTTTATTGCTCAATGTTTATATATATAATTTATTGCTAAGAACCAAGCAAACTCTTTCATATCTAAGTTTGCTAAAGTCTACTTTGCGATATTTTAAACCATTTTATGAAACACAATTTTGTCAACCATTAACTACAAGACTCCCACGCCCATCCATGTAATGTTGTCTTAAAATCCCCTCTTGGAGACACCAAACCAAATAATCTTTAGCCCCATTTTCTTTGTTCTCTGGTAACGGAGTCTAAACACTATTATTATTTAAACAGAATATTTTCATATAAAGAATTAGTGACTTTCGTTAACAATTAATTGTCATTCTTTTCAGAAGTTTTAATATATAAAAACGTCTTAGGACTCCCCGACAGTTTTAACCTTCATATCAATTATTAGATCGTAAGAATCTTTTCATTATAAAATTATAAAACTTTGTAATAATTTATATGTTATTATCCATTTCATTTTTTAGGAAATAAAGAGTTTCTCTGCATTATCGATTTCGATTTGTGGGTTATCCTGTTGTATTACTGTTCATTATTGAGAATCTTGCTGCTATTCGACAACAAATTTATTTCATATCTAAATTGCTATAAATGTTTACCATGTAATCTACTGTATTTGTTGGCAGGTTTTAACGTCTGAGAATAAATGTTTAAAACTTACTGAAGTATTATATAGAAATAAACGTAATCAATACATTTATAAGAATTTATATGTATTTTAAAGATAGAATTCAGTTTATTACACAATTTCGCGTAAAAAAGGTCTTAAGTGCGCAAAACTATACATTCTTTCATGTACATAATTACCGCGTAATTTTGTGTAATGCTCATGCGTAAGTAAAAGAAATCATTTTAGAAATCATTTTAGAAATCATTTCCTTAGATAAACAATACAGTTTAACAGTTTTTATCAACTCTTATCTTTTTATGCACATAGAAGCAAATAGATCAGATAAACCACCATTTTGCATCATCTATGAACAACTTATTTTTTATTCCCATAATACTATTGTTAAGGTTGTTAACCCTAAGCAGGCTGGGCTGGGGGAGGGGCGTTTTTGCCTTCCCCCCTTTATTTTTTTGTCCTATCACTCTCATTAAGCCCATGACAATTCTTTACTTTTAAGGAATAGTAATTTATTTATCTATTTTTTTACAATGAACTGGCCTTAAAAAATTGGGATATAAACAAGCATTGCAACCCTATAAATTTACTCTAAGGCCTCTTTCTAGGCCCCGCTATACATAGATTCAGAGCCTTTAAAGGGTTAAGTTTGTTAAGTAGCTCCTGGACTTCTTGTTATTCAATGTTTAAAGTATGGTCGGTGAATATGTTCATAAATAAGATTAGAGTTTTTCCTTGATAAATAGAAATAAATTTATTTCATAACTAAACGAAATAATTTCATACAATTTCTTGAGATAAGCTTGGTAAACTGTTATCAGAACAGATTCGAGAAAACAGTTCTTACACTTCTTCAGAGATATCACCAATCCAGAGCTAAGTGAATTGTGTACGATTGTAGAAACTATAGGGCCCAATGCAAATGGTAAACTTTCCTTTCACAGCACAAGGCATGAAGTATCATTTTAAAAAGTGCATCTTTGAATATTGGAAATTATGATTTTGTTGATTAAAACAATTTTTTAATTTGCATTCAGTGTGTCCCAATAAAAGTGTTCTTGGGCATTAGTTTATGGTGTTCTTTTAATCACTCACTAAAAAATCTTACTATTTACTTCAATTTCAGAGCTTAAAAATGGGAAGTGGTCCATCTCAATTGGACTATGCTAAGCAAGACCATCAACAGAAGATGGATCTTTCAGATAGAGATGATAAAAGGAGAAGAGAAGAAAAGCAGGAGAAAAGAGAAGAAGAAATAATGGCGAAGGCAGAAGCAGAACGAGAGGAAATTAGAACTATAAACAAAGAAAAGATTGAGCTGGAAAAACAAAGGTTGAGACTAGAAGAAATAGAAGTAAAAAACAAGTCAAATACACTGTATGAGCTTGAAGCTAAGAAGCTTGAGGATGCAAGGATTGCTGTCAAAGAGCAACGAGAACATGAGATTGCCATGAAAGAAAAGGAGAATGAAGTTGAGTTGGAGAAATTTAGGTTTCAAGAACAGGAGAAAGAACAAGAAAAGAAAATCAGCATGGAACTGGAGAAGTTCAAGACAGAACAAGAATTTGCTTTCAAGGAAAAACAGCTGGACACTGAGCAAAAAATAGCAATAGCTAAAGGAACACACCAGGTAGAGATAGAAAAAAGGAAAATCGAAAAAGAAGTCACCATGGCAAACCTGAGCGATGATCAGCTCAAAAGAAAAGACACCCTGGAGGAGAAAAAGTTGGAATTGCAGCAAAAGAAGAATGAGTTGGATTCCGAGGCAGCCAAGAGGCAGGATGATACAAAGCGATTTATCATTTTTCTATTGGTTGTGCTAGTTCTGGCTGCATGTGTGCTCTTCATCGTATATTCCTTTGTAATGAAAGATTCTAATGTGTCTGAAGTTAGGGTGAGTTTTTAATCATATAATGATTCTCAAAACTGCAAAACAGTATGCACTAGAAAATGCTTTAGCATAAAGAAATAGGGGGAATTCTTTGTATCTTTTCAGTAAGTAAAATTTGTACAGAAAAAAAAAATCTAAAAATCATGATTACAGGTTGTTGTTCAAGTTGAAGCAGACAATGAGCATATTATGGGACTTCTGTCTACAAGCTCACAAAGGTTTAGCGACCAGCTCCAGAAGAATATAAAGCAGAAGATTATTCCAGCTCAGAAGAAGCTTGCTGGAAAAATCACAGAGGAATTTTAGTAAATGTTGTAAAAACAATGCACAACATTAATTATGAAGTTTTAAAGTAAAATTTTAAAAAATGAAAGCTCTGTGGCCGTGGGCATAGAACTTAAGTATTTTGTGTGTTAAAGGGAGTGTCTGGCTAGATATGGTAGTTGAGCTGAGAATACAGTATTGTAGAGAATATTTTTAGGATTCATTTGAGACCTATCAGACGTTATGATGGTTTTATGTTTGTTTAAAATTCAAAATTGATTGAGAATTTGCTTTTTAAAATTCTTCAATAACGACGACAAAAATGGGAAAAATTCTTTAGTAAACTAATTAGACTAATTTTTCATTATATTTTTGAATATCTTATTTTTTCTGAATTTTTTGAAGATTTCTTCAAATTCTTTAAATGTCGTCTTTTCAATAAAATTCCAGGAAATCTACGTATAAGAATTGATTTTTATTTTCTCAACATGTTCTTAAACATCAAATTAGTTTACTCTAGAATTTTTGTAAAAATTTTCGCATCGTCATTGAATAGATTTTAGAAACCCTATTCTCAATACCATTTCTCCAAAATGGAAAATCTATTAGGATTTTAAAGATTGAGTATGTGCTCTTGGTGAACAACAGGTCTCAAATGAATCCTAAAATATTTCTCTACAATACTGCATTATCAGCTCGACTACCATGTCTAGCCAGATGCTCCCTTTAAGTAGAAACATGTAAATTGTATTTAGTTTACTGCACAGAAAGACTTTTTCATTCTTGTAAAAATACTAATGGAAAACGTTATTAAACTGGTGCTGGTTTAGTTTATTTAGGAAAACTTTTAAGGAAACAGATTTAAAACTTGGTTTTAAAAGAAATATTTCAGACAATATGGGCTTGATCACTGGACTCAAGAAAGGATTTAGATTCGCTGGAAATGTTCTCACTTCTGTGTCAACCTTTTTCACGGAAGAGAATCCTTCCAGAGGAAGAAGTTTTAATCATAAATGGGATGGAGAAGAAGTTGAAGGAGAAGAAGAAGTTGTTGATATTGCTCGTTCTTTGATAGAAAAAGAAAAAGAATTGAGAGCTCTGAAAAATCACAATTCTCGCAGACTTGAAGAAGAGAGAATTCAACAAGAAGAAAGATCAAGAAACAGGGAGGAACTTGTAAAATTGAATAAGCAAAGAGAGGAACAAGACAAATTACAAATAGAGCAAATTCATTTACAGTTGGAAGCATTGAAGGTAGAACAAGAAGCAAAAAAAGAAGAGATAAGAAAAGCCCATGAGAAGGAAATAGAAAAGCTTAAGTTAGTCGAAGAAGAAAAGACTAAAAGGGAACAGATGCTTATAAATGTGGAGGCAGAACGCCAAGAAAAGGAGTTTGAATGGGAAAAGGAAAAGCTGGCTATAGAACACAAAACTAGGGAGGCCATTGCCAGGTTGGAAACTGAGAAAATGAAAATAGAAAATGACACAAAGCTAAAAATGGCAGACATAGAGCACAAGAAAAAAATGCAGGATACAAAAAATGAGTACGCCTTGGAGTTAAAGAAATTAAAAATGAAGGAGGAAATTGAGAAGGCCAGGATCAAGAACGAAGCAGATGAGAGAAGAAAAGCAGGAGAGATGAAACAAGAACAGCAAAGGATGGAAAACATGAGAAGAAAAGCTGAGGATGAAAAGCGTAAACATCGATCAGTCAGAAATTTTCTGATAATTGTCGGGGTTTTGATGTTAGCTGCAATGCTTCTCTTCTTCATCACCTTTACAGAACAAGGCATTCAGGTAAATTTTTTGTATTTTAGATTATTTAACACTTGCCTTATTGGGTCAACGGCAGGTACCTGATAAAGAATTGATTATTGAAGAAAAAACAGGTATCTACAGGGTGTCTCAATAAAACAGGGAATAAGGGTCTACAGACTGGATTTTCAAGATTGAGACCATAATTAATATCTTTATGCAATTTCTGATTGAACTATCTCAATTTTAGGCTTGTAGATCTAAAAATAACAATTTTATAGGCTCCTAATGTTTCCCATTGGAGCATGTAAAAGTATAAGATAATTTTGTACTTAATGTTAGGTTACAGTTTCTTACAATCTTAATTAACATTTTTTGACCATTTTATCTAACTTCAAAAATAGCCTGCAGACCCTCATACAAACTGAGATTATGTTTTTTTTAACCAAAGGAATTGAGTTTTTTCCACAACCTCAAAATTTCTAATTTCTATATCTCTGCAACCAGTGGGTTCAACCCTTTGATATTTCAAACTTAGATTATTTGATCTAACAGAATTAATAGTTTGAAATATCTAAGGTCTAGGACATCGGGTTGCCAAGATATAGGGATACGAATATTTGAGTTTGTGGCAAAAACTCAGTTCATTTACTTGCTCCAGGTGGAAACTTTAGGACCCTCTAAAATTGCCAATCGAAAATTGTATGTAGATATCAAAAATGGCTTCAATCTTAAAAATCCCATCACAAACGAGCCTGTAGACCCATATTCCCTGTTTTTGTTGGAGACACCCTATGCATAAAATAGTTAAAATCTATCCTTCATTTAGTTTCTAAGGAAAATACTCCAGAACCCTGAAGTTGAAAGGATAAAAAAGAAATACCGCCTGGGAAACAGGATGGATTTATAAATTAAAGGTAATATATGGAAAATATGTTAGTTTGTTAATCACAAAATTAAATAACCCTAATTTTTCAATTTCCTAAATGGGGTCGGCTTTTCTTGTGCATTCAAAATAGCAAGAGATATATATGTTATATGTCATGGATTATATTTGCAAAATAATAAGAGATAGCAAGAATATATGTTATATTTCATGGATCATATTTGCAAAATAACAAGAGATAGCAAGAATATATGTTATATTTCATGGATTATATTTGCAAAATAACAAGAGATAGCAAGAATATATGTTATATGTCATGAATTATATTTGCAAAATAACAAGAGATAGCAAGAATATATGTTATATGTCATGGATCATATTTGCAAAATTAGATTAACAAATGAATGCAGCAAACTATTTTGAAGATTGTACGTTTGATTGAATGACTTCTGCTTCTGATTATAAGTTATAAATTAATTTATAGTTTTTATATTACTAACAAGTATTATAAATGTTTAGGTGTTTGTCCTGAGGATTGATATTTGATTATATTGGAAACATAAGTGAAAAATTTAAACATTGTATATTAAAGTATATCAAATATGGGCTTAACTAATTCTTTTGCATTTTCAGTTTATGATTTAACATGTATGTAATTCATAATTTTAATTAGTTTTGCATTAAGATAAGGCATGTTATGTATTACAGTTATTTTTGTATCAAGTTCCTGCAACAAAATATAAAACTATTAAAAAATATGTTTTGTTAACAAACAATATTACTAAGTTCTTAATTATCCGATTAAAAAAGAAATTTCATTTTAAAGATTTGCATCATCTTTTGCATTAACACAATTACAATACTGATGATACTTGAAACAGATAATCTCCAGAATAAAGATGATTGTTTATCGAAAAACTTGCTCCCACACCAACCAGCATTGGCAAAACTTGATTATTTTTTAAAGGGTTGGGGCATTTTAGCACAGTTTTTGATGCCCCCCCCCCTGTTATAAAATAGTTGTGCCTATTCCTAGTAGTATGAAGAATATTCAAATAAGAGCTTATAGAGATACCCTTGCATAGGTTTGCAGATTTCACACACAGTTTTAACATAGTTAATATTGTATTGCCAAAATTTGAAAAATACCTAGTATTATTTATCCTACCAGCTTTGTTACTATATTGTGTTAATACCTAGTATTATTACCTACCAGCTTTGTTCACTAGTGTTAATACCTAGTGTTACCTTCCTACCAGCTTTGTTACTAGTGTTAATACCTAGTATTAATTACCTACCAGCTTTGTTACTAGTGTTAATACCTAGTATTAATTACCTACCAGCTTTGTTACTGGTGTTAATACCTAGTATTACCTACCTACCAGCTTTGTTACTAGTGTTAATACCTAGCATTACTTACCTACCAGCTTTGTTACTAGTGTTAATGCCTAGTATTACCTGCCTACCAGCTTTGTTACCAGTGTTAATACCTAGTATTACCTACCACCAGCTTTGTTACTAGTGTTAATACCTAGTATTACCTACCTACCAACTTTGTTACTAGTGTTAATACCTAGTATTATCTACCTACCAGCTTTGTTACTAGTGTTAATACCTAGTATTACCTACCTACCAGCTTTGTTACTAGTGTTAATACCTAGTGTTACCTACCTACCAGCTTTGTTAACTAGTGTTAATACCTAGTGTTACCTTCCTACCAGCTTTGTTACTAGTGTTAATACCTAGTATTAATTGCCTACCAGCTTTGTTACTGGTGTTAATACCTAGTATTACCTGCCTACCAGCTTTGTTACCAGTGTTAATACCTAGTATTACCTACCTACCAGCTTTGTTACTGGTGTTAATACCTAGTATTACTTACCTACCAGCTTTGTTTGATGCAAATACATGTACATTCCATATAGATAATTACAATGTAGACCTTATTCAAAAGTTGTTTTTAAATATCAACTAAGTTGATATCAGCTATAAAGATTCATTTGTCCTGATTCTAAACTTTTATATGAAACAATATGGAAATCAAGGCTTTATCCTGAGACACAAAAAAAACATAACCGCAAATGTCGAATTTTGACCAATGTAAAGTTAGTAAATTGCAGCTGCAATCAATTTCTATGGTATTTATCACAAAATGAACTTCATATATCTATGATATTCTTTGATGAACCGAGTAATTCCTCCCAGTTATAATGCTTTAATATCACCTTAGTACATATTTATCTGTATTTTATCCCAGCATACCATTTTTCTTTATTGTGAGAATAATTTTGTTTAACTTTGCTCCGAGTGGGTTGCCTTTATTCATAGCAAAGGAATATGCTGAGACAAAGATAGACATAGAATCCTAGGAGATTCCGAGATCAGAGGCACCCCTACCATGGCAATCGCAGACAACCCNTTTATTATAGTGATTTTGCAGGAAATGCGAAAACAATTTCCATTTTTAGGGGATTTTGTTTTTAAAACTATTTTAAGTTTTTATTCATCACTTTGATTTTTATCTTAAACGTCAACATTAATGTACAGGGTTATCAATAAAGAATGAGACTCTAAAGACCAAGTTCAAGTTCAAGTTATATAGAAATTTAATGACAATGGGCAATGGGCAAAGGAAAAACCCCGGTTACATCTGCAAGGAATAATTAAAACTTGCTGAAGAAAATGTTGAAGATAAAAATGGTTTTTTAGCTTATGTCACCCCTCAAAAAATTAAGCTAATTTGGTCCAACCATTTGGCCAGCTATATAACTAACGCCTAAAATATATATAAAAATATAATACTAGCTTGGGAACCCAGCAGCGCTTCCAAAGTTACTCCCGCCGTTTTGTTTTGTTTCTGCTGGAAAATAATATAACTGTACGACAAGTACTGTCTGCAAATTTTTTCAAACTTAATTGGACGAAATATTTTGTATATCCCTGTATTTGAAATCTCTAGTAATACAATTAATTGCTATTTCAAGAAATAGATTTCGCGAACACTCCCTTTAATACTCATCATTCATCGGTATCCTTCATTCCAACTTCATTCATCCTTTCTTGACCTTTTTTTTATTCTTTATTCATTATGCTTTAATTCTTCTTCTAGCTCACTTTTATCCATCATTAACCCCTTTCATATTTCCTTTATTCCCCATCCATCATTCATTTTTTTCATTCTTTATCCCTTATTCATTCTTCATTCTTCAGTCAATCTTCATTCTTCATTCATTCTTCATTCATTCTTCATTCATTCTTCATTCTTCATTCATTCTTCATTCATCATTCATTCTTCATTCTTCATTCATTCTTCATTCTTCATTCATTCTTCGTTATTCGTTCATTTTTCATTATTCATTCATTCTTCATTCATCAATCCATCCATCCTTCATTATTCATTCATCCTTCATTATTCATTCATTCTTCATTCTTCATTCATTCTTCATTCTTCATTCATTCTTCATCCTTCATTCATTCTTCATTATTCATTTATTCTTCATTATTCGTTCATTTTTCATTATTCATTCATTCTTCATTCTTCATTCATTCTTCATTATTCATTCATCCTTCATTATTCATTCATTCTTCCTTATCTAAAAAACTAATTAAGTTATAAACCTGGAAAAGGTGAAAAAGTTAAACTATGGGCGGGTGAATTGATATTAGCAGTAGGTATGTAAATGTAAGGTTTCTATGGAATGCCAAACCTTTCACCATACGCAAAAAGTCGAGAAGAGGTTTTGTGATCATTTGATTGAATAAAAGACGACTTTCAAAGTCTTCAGTTTGCAAATTCAAAATAATGATGATGATGGTATTAATAATAATGATAATAGTAATAATAATAATAATAATAATAACAATAATAATTATAATAAACATAATAGTGAAAATAATAACAATAATTGTAAAAAATTATTTAATAATTGTACAAACAAATAAGTTTTAAGAAATACTGTACATAAAGTGTAAAAATCATATTCAGCATTTCTGCATTTCTAAGTAAAGACTAATATTAGCGACGAAATAGGGTTAGATTTTGTTCACGGATATATAATAAAATGGATGGATCATAGACGAGTTTCGATGTAATTTTCTGGGTGGGGTGTTATGCAGTACATTGAAGTTCTAGCAGACAATGGACCCTGGACCAGCTCTTGCATAATTCCTTTCTTATTTAGCCAAACAGTTATATTCCACTGAATTTTAGAAGGTGCGGGGGATGGTTTGTTTAATTCCCTTGTGTAGTTTTCAATGTTTAAACTTTATTTCAAAGATAGCTTAATTATCGTTGCCCCCCGACATTTTTAAAGGCTTTAACTTAAATAATACTGAGGATTCAAAATAATAAATATATTATTGACTAAGAGTAAGAAGGTGGGGGGGGGGCAAAGCCCCTTCTACTAAGAATAACACTATAAATGCCACCCACCCTTGAAAGTTACGCAGGACTATACAGTATACAGTGGGAATGATTCATATTTTTTTCTTCAGCTTAATCCTATAAAGGCTGGGGGGGGGGCTGAATCTATGTATAGCCTTAGAGNATGGTCTGAGCATATCACACTCCATTTTTTCGGATTCCATGAGGAAGGTTGGCTTGTAAACCAACCTACTCTTAGGTATTTTTTCGGGAACGAAAAAAAGATTTTATCTTGACAAGTACTATTATTTTCACTTGATATTACACTGCAGTACCTCATGTTCATACATCACAGGGCCCACTGTTTATCAACACAGCTGTACAACTTTCCTACTCTATGGACCCTGAACTTTCCTTCAGATATTAATTCTTTGTAAACCAAAAAAATCTATTTTGAATAAAAATAAAAAATTGTATAAAAGAAACATTAAAAAAAAAACATAAATATGCCTCTAAAATAAACACAACAAATCTAGGGTCCGGTTTGCTATATCAGCTGGTAGGCCTATGGAAAAAATTACCAAAATAAAATTTGTACTGTGGCCGAGTTCAGTGTAGATAGATAGATAGAATCATATCTATAAGCGGGCCGTGATTTTGTTTACTATTATTCAAAATTAGAATATCGTTTCAAATATCATCATTTTTCATTGCTTACAGCCTACAGGAAGAAATATATATTTTGATATAAGCATTTAGACACAAATTCAGAAGCATATTTTTTAGCGTTAAAGTATTTGCATGAAAACGTAGAAACCAGTTTGAAATGTATCATTTATAGTGTACAGTCACACAGTGTACATATTTGTAAATGTGCAATATACAATGTATGTTAATGTACATTGTATGTTAAAGGGACTGTAAAGGAAAAATTAAAGGGGTTGTATCTGAAAATCAGGAGTGGATCGAGACCTATAAAAGTTCTATCTGATGTTCCTGTTTCGAGAAATTTTTTTATAATGTCGTATTCTCAACATATTTTAGATCAAATGCCGCGGAAAAACGAGTTTACTATATCAATTGCTGTCCTGCATTTTTCAGGGCTATTGATTTACCTTGAATTAAATATTAAAAGCAGTTTCTTTAGAATTATCAAAAAACTTATGACTCTACAATGATATTTGAATATATTTCCATAAATCGAATGGAAGCGGCAACATCTCAGTAGCTTTCCTTTTGTGTAGACCAATGATGAAGCACAACAGCTGTCATAAATTTTTAAATAAATTTCAAGACGACATTTCATGCGCTTTTGCTACGTATTCTTAAATGTGAGATGGGATGTAGGAGGTCACAAAGCGATACCAGTAATGTTGCATAAATTTTACCTTCTCCTTCCGTCACGTTCACAGTGACATATATAAACTTTGCAAGGTATAAAAAAATATTTAAAAAATTGTTTGTATTTTATTGATATCAGAGGATTACCAAAAATTTAATTATTTTTATAATTTGCTATGACCATCATAACAAGTTCTCCTGCAAATTAAAATTTTAAAAACACATCTTTTAAGTAATGAAAAGCAGTTCTCAAGTTTAGGCTCTGGCATCAATCTATAAAAACGCATTGAAGGATTTTCAAAAATTTAAAGTCCAGAAGATTTTCTGTTTGAAAAGATCTGAAATTATTCAAATCTAATTGTGTGGCCTAAAAAACAAAAATCAATTAAAAATGATGTTCTGGCACTAGTGCTTAAGTAAAAGTTATCGCCTTTCTGCAGAAATATAATTCACTCTATCGGTTAAACCGAGTTTCCCATTGAATTGTTCTTAAATTACAGGGTTACTCATAAAACTGTGGAAGACGACTGTTAAACTTAAAGTTATGATTTTAATTTATATGATTTTCAAGTTTTTATTTGTTTATTTTAGACAATAAAGTTGTAATGATGGTAATGTATGTACGTTTGTACGTCTGATCATAACGGATAAATCCCTTGACCTATTTGCCTCAAATTTTAATTAGGTAACACGTTAGAATCTACGGCAGAGTCTGTTTACACTGCACAATTACTGTGTCGCCTGCTTAATGTTCTTTTTAAAGTTATAATTTTATTCTGAAAGTCGTCTTCCTATTTAAGAGTTTTCTGGTTCTCACTGAACAATATTATTCATTTTTTCTGTTAACCTGAACATACCTTTTACAAATTCCAAATTTTTTTTTTAAATTCTGTAATATTTCTTATTTTCAAATTATTCCATGATTAAGAATATTTTTGATTAAATAACAGGTTTAGATAGATCTCACTAAACCTCTCATTTTACACATAAGATAGATGGTCATGGCTTTTTTCTGGAAAGAAATTAGTAATTTCTCCATCTAAAATTAGCAAGAATAAGATGTGTCCAATTTGTATACTAATCATATAAAAATCTAAAAATATGTTGACAATTCTTATTTACAGATATGATAAGAAATATCAGATTTATTAAAAGCCAACGTAATTAAAGTAATTTATTCTTTCTTATTATTTGCCCAGAACTCTAATTTTCTAATCCCTATATCTTTGCAACAGAATGGTGTAAACCTTTGATATTTCAATATTAGATTATTTCAGATAACAAATTAATAGTTTTAAATATCCATGGTCTACGACATTGCAAAGATATAGGGATAAGAAAATCAGAGTTTGTGGGAAAAACTCAATTCCTTTGCAACCTTATGGTGTAAATGGCCTTTGATAATGTAAATTTTTAATTCTGCTACAGATTAAATATTGATTAAAGGCTCAAAGTTTTATTTTATTCATCGTACTTTATACACCTACATTATTCAAATTATTTCAATATGTTTATAAAATAAAAATTATGAAAAAGCTTAAGAGGTATAAAAAAAGAATATGTCATTTTATATCCTATTTTTACCTTTATTACCAAATATTCATTTTCCAAGAGCAATTTTCTAAAATTATTTTTATACGTAGATAGATATATTTTTGGAAATATAAAAAGTGGTAAATTATCTTGCCGCCGGGTTAAAAAATCCAGGTAAAAAAGTTTCTTGTTGACTTTTCAAATCTAATTCGAAATTTTATTAATCACATAAAAAATGTACGTATTCCTCTTCTAATACACACTATAGTTTCAATAAAAGTAAATATTTCCGTTTACTGATAGCGCCGATTGAAGGATTCATAAATCTAATTGGATAATGAAATAGATAGAAAGATAGATATTACTGCCATACTATTTCTATTGGTTCAGAATAGACAACAAGCACATGACTGAACCCTGATTGGACCAGGGCCAGGCGCTAATGGACTAGGCATACAGGAGTGATACAACATTATTCTAATTATTCTAAAAAGATTTAGGTAAATAAAAGTTGAGAAAGAGCTTTCCTTTTTTTAAATAAAATAAATATTTTATCAAAAAACCGCAATTTTTTTATCATATCTTTTGATTATTTTTGTATGTAAATGGATAAGGGACAATTTTCTGAATAACTTTAAGAAAAAAAATTGAATATTTAAATTTCGTTTCTATTCAAAATTGATTTTATTTTTCTATTATCAATTAAAAAAATGTGGCTACAGACAGACAAAAATTATTTAGGGTTAGTAAATTGTAAATTCTATTAAAAAAACTCAGAAATTCTTTTTTACTGACAATTAAACTTCAGTTTAGGAGACAAAGATAATTTATATTTAATATCATCTCTTAAATGCCGGTAGAAATTTGTACATGGTTCTTTCTCATAGAGAATAGAATATATATTAGAGGGGAATTTACTAGAAAAAGTGTAAAACGGCCATTTTGTTGTACTGTTTCCATACTGCAGGTGTACTTCACATATTTATGCTATATAACCTTTTGGGCCCTGGAATATCATTTTATAGAAAGTCTAAAATTATTGTTAAAAGAAAACCAAAGTATGAAATAGGCTGGTTTCATAATTGACCAATGATCATTTCACATAGACTCTTTGCCTTTCACTTTACAAACGATGATTTTCCGTTATAACAATAAATCAAATGATGTTTTTCATGCACCTAATTCATTATAAAGTTTATTTAACAGTTTAAAAAATTCGAAATTGAAAGATTAATAGTCTAAGGAACATACTGTATTAATGTACTCTACTGCATATAATTTGTGAACATTTACATGCTTTGTACACTTTGAACTCCCTTTCAGGCTGAAAGGGACTGAAAAAATTCATACCGAGAGATTCTTTAAATTCCCCTCTAATATATATTCTATTCTCTATGGTCTTTCTGCAAACATATCAAAATATCAAATGCCAAATGATCAAATGTCTAATTATGGAGTACAAACGCAGTACGTTTCAGTTAGGTCAGCAAGCTAGACATGTAAACAAATCAGAGAAAAATCACAACAACGGATCGTACTGCATTGTTCATCTCAAAACCGATTAAATGTCAACAACAAAGAGAAAACAAAGAGGAGACGATTAGAGATAAGGGAAGAGAAGAAAAGAGATAAGAGAATAGGAGAGTGGAGAAGAGAAGATAAGAAAAGAAAAGAGAAGAAAAAAGAGAAGAAAAAAAGAAGAAAATTGAAGAGAACGAAAAATAAGAGACGAATGGAGAAGAGAAGAAAATGGAAGAGAAGAGAAAGAAGAATTAGATTGCGTGAAAGAGAGAGATTGTATTTTACAGACGTTTTATCATAAAAATATGTTTAAGAATACCATAATCTTTAATTGATCTAAAAATGTACGCTAAACAGTTAGGACAACTGTTTTTTTCAAAAATATCATACAATTTAACAAAAAAGTTAATTTTAAAGATTCTTGATCATTTGGCATTTGCTATTCTGATATTTTTGCGTTCAGTCCCTAATATCTGACGTTTCTATTTCACTAAAAATACAATACAGTAATACAAGCAATAAGAAGAGAAAAAAAGTTCAATTTTTAGATTAGATGTAAAAAAAAGATTCACTGCCAAGAAGTACTTTAAATAGAATATACAGTAAATGTTAAATAAGGCACGAATTTTTATTATACCATGAAAGTACGATAGAAAGCAATGCCAACCAATCAACCTGAGCCCTACAATGAAGCAAAACGTTAAATTGATGTTTGATTTAGTTTACCAAAGTTTGATACCTGTAAACACGGATTTAGTAGGATTTAAGAATTAAGAATAGACACAAATCTGGAAAATATATATTAAATGGGACAGATATTTTTATCTTAAATTTTTAGGGGTTTTAGTTTTTTCCTATCTGTTATGAATACAAGTATGAAGCTATTATTATGTAGTTCTCTAGGCTGAATAATTTTTTCATCCCACCATTGTAACAAACAAAACTAATGGCTATATTTTTTCAGGGACGGACAAAAGAAGACTAGTACGGACACTATTGTCTCTTAACTCTTAAGGTATATTTAACTGTTTTAGAAAAAAAAATATTGATTACAATTTTATATATAAATATTGAATCAAAAGAAATGCTCAAAGTATTTAAAACTTATGATCTAAAACAAATGACTTTTAACCATTTTTCATGTTGTCAGGTAATCTAAGAAAACATTTTAAAAATGCCCTTAAAAACAAAATCTGTATTCTAAAATATAGTCCAGAACTTATCCGAATATGGTCGAAAAATCATTGTGTGATTAACTTTATATTTTTTCTCTACGGAAACATTTTCGTAAGAAACGTAATATTGAAATCTTATTTTCGATCATAACTCAATCATATAAAGCTATAGAGAGGAACAAAATGGTTTGAATTTCTAATATATAACCGAAAAAATTTGCTTTTCTCTTACGCTTGTCCATGAATCAAAACTAGTCGATCTACGAGGTCACAAAGTTGCATAAATCTGACCTTCTCCTTCTGTATATAGTTTGCATAGTGGTAAGTAAAAATATCTTGTGTTTATAGAGAAATTAGTTTGAAAAATGTAGAATTTTAAAATCTTATTCTAATTTCTTCAGGAAATGTTTTTCATTCGTTCTAATATTACATTACACTTATTGTTTTATATGTATGGGAGTAAGGGTGTCATGGGTGTATGTATGTTAACAAAATAACTTTTCTGGTTTAACAAAATTAATAATACATTTAAAGAACATTATTATGATTATCTAAAATGTATGTAAACATGAATAATAAATGTTTTAAAAAATCTTGTTATTTGGAAAATAAAAATAAAATTTTTTTTTTTTAAAATAAAATTAATTTTTTATTGATTTTTTAAAATTTTCAATTATTTATTTTCCAATGCTACATCATTATTCTAATTAGATAAATATATATA
>NW_019396176.1:207796-209619 GCF_000591075.1 Eurytemora carolleeae
CCCTCCCACTTACTTTGCCATCTCGACATTTATGCGTACACAACTAACGCATGCCAAAAAATATGCCAAATTTAGGGCTGCAACTTTTAAGCACAAAAATACTAAATTATGACAAGTATTTGTACTCCATACTCCAGTTAGGGCATTATTGAACCTATTTTTAAATTCAAGAAATGTATAGGTTTCTAAAATTCAAAGGATTCCAAGAATTACTGTTGCACCGCAGCGCTCGACCAACAAATCATTGTAACACATCGTGTTAAAAAAAGATCTGACAACTTATAAACAGTCATCGTCATATATATCAATATAATAAGACGACTTTCTATTAAACTTTTTATTTGCACTAATTTTTTAAAGAATAGACACATAAACATATATCTAAACAAAGAAAAGTTTTAAATTAACAGCATTATTTATAGTTGAAATATTCGCCGACCACTTGTGCATTAGATGTTGTTATAAAGCAATAGTTTTACAAGTATAGCTGGAAAATCATGTATTAAAGGGGTCTGTGTACACTGCACAATTTCTGTATTTAATATTCATTTTACTAATTAATATTAACTTGTGTTTGAAATTAGTCTTTCTATTCCACAGTTATACATCAAGGTCTCACTGTTTTCTAACCTCTGAAATGTTATAACACGTGCAAATGCTTTTGCTATAGAGCGAAAACAAACTGTTATATTATATACTCTAGCATTCAGAAAGAGACTTAAATTTTGTTCTTTTTAGCAATAAATTGATTCACATTTTCTAATTTTCCTTTATGAAATATCTTTTCTGAGATTTTAATTTTTAAAAGAGCTGAGAAGAAAACGTCTTAACTGCGAGAAACCCCAAACACTACGATGTCGGTCAAATGAGTACATTTGTGTTCAATTTCAAATTACAGACCCTGCATTTGAATACCCCTTTCACCCCCAATAAAAGTTCTGAAACCTATATTCTCTTGTTATAGAATTCACCAGAGAATAATTTTATTCCCTTTATCTTTATCCTGTCCGATTGCATTACACTAACTTTCATATAAAGGATTAATGTAGGGGAGGGGTGGGGGAAAGAGAAATTCCTCCCCCCTTCCCTACAAACTAATTTTATTTGTTGTTTGGTTTTCTATTCTGTAGGTGTGAATTGTTGAAAAATAACTATTATGTAAATATTTTGGTTTTTATTTGAAAAAACACAAAATTTAGAAAACTAAAGGAATAGAGTCTTTACCACAAACTCTGATGTTCCATTCCCTATATTTTTACAACCCAAAGTCGTAGACCTTAGATATTTCAAACTATGACTTCTTATGGATAGAATAATTTAAGTTTTAAATTTTGGCAAAGCCTCAATTCCTTTGTAGGACCCAAACATATAACATAACACAAGCCTATTTGATTTGATTCATAGTCAAAAAAAAACTAGATTTAACAGGAACTGTTCTTTGCCTTCTATGTAATATAGCAATGCATTGTATTTAAAGAATGATTGGAATGTATACAACCCATTTAAAAATGCTACTCTCCCAGTTTCTCCTTTCACTCCGTGAAATTACAAGTTTTCTACTCAAAATGACCGAAAAATTCAATTTAAACTTTTTAAATTCCAATTATTCAAATTATCTTTTGATAAGATGAAGAAATTAAAGATTAGGGGGAAAATGTTTAAATTTTCTAAATCTAAAATAGATAAATACATGATTAAACTCTTTATGAAGCTAATCATACTTTACGGGAAAAATACATTTAAATATTTAAACACACTTGTTTGAGTACCTTGAAAGTAATTTTTTTAAAATAAAACCCCCCAATTAGATGTAAAAAAAAGAT
>NW_019396176.1:209906-211261 GCF_000591075.1 Eurytemora carolleeae
TCATTGTCGGATAATTTTCCTTTTTCCATCTACCCAGGGCAGGCGGTACGGCCCAGGTAAATAATGGGTTTTGGTGCCGGTATGCGACACTAGCGCTAACAGCGGTGGGTCCTGGAACTACAGCCTACTCTCCGCGCATTAACATTCCTTAGGTAAAACCTGTACGGGCCGAGCTTCCAGTTTCAACTGTCCGGTGTGCGAGGAACAGCTAATACACAATCACACAAGACACAGGAGTGCCCAAGTTATGACAGTGAAAATGTGCGAAATTATTAATTAATTAAGTTATAAAATTTAAAATGCTAAATTGTCCAGCAGGCTGTGAACAAAATTATAGCATGAAGGTCATCTTATTCCTCAAAATTTAACAGGTATATAGAAACTTAAATTTGAGATTTTCAAAAATGTTCCAAATTGTTATTTTTCATGGCAAACAGAGAAAATAACTAAAAAAAAATTTATAGCACCAAAATAATTATTTTGCTCTCTGGGTCCCATTTTTCTTTCACATTTGAATTTTAAAATATTAAACAGAAAAAAGAATTCTGCCTGACACTATCTGTTAATTTAATCGTCTCATTAATATTGCATGTTTATACTGTTTAAAATGATAAAATCGTTCACATCATAGACCAGCTTAGCTAGGGTGACATAATAGACAGATAGGGTAACTCATCTAATGGACAGATTGGGTGACATGAAAGGAAACAGAACGACATGCTAGACATGACAGTGTAAATACATTTCTAAAAATTAAAAAGAAGTTTGAAAAAGTGTTATCATATATAAATTTAGCTTGTCTGTCTGGGTGTTTGTCTCTTTGTTTGTGTCCAATAAACGTCAAAACGGCTGAACTGATCGGGCCCAGATTTTGTGTGGAACCTTACGTGACCCCAGGGAACACCCCCCGGCCACCCATGAGTGATCACAAAAAATTTCAGCCCAATCGGTCCAGCCGTTTGGCCTGCTATGGACAACATATATATATATATATACGAATGTCTTGTTTTATTTTGTAAATTAACAAAATCTATAAAATCCCTTTTTCATGAAATTATTATTAAAACGATATAACATCAGTAAAATTTGACTTAGTATTATTTTATTTTAGTTATTTTTATGCTTGATATTATCACTACTCTTATTTTATCAAAAACATATTCATTATTATTATTCAATAAAAAAACAACTTATCAATATCTTCAGTATCAATGTTTTTTTTTCTATCAGTACTTAAAGAAAGAATGAAAACGTGACTACTCGATCAGGGTGCATCATAGAATACACACATCGTAAATACACTTCAAACATGTAATATAATAAAGAAAATAGGGGTTTAAGAATGGAGTTAAGAT
>NW_019396176.1:211443-212663 GCF_000591075.1 Eurytemora carolleeae
CCCCCCCCCTATAACCTTCAAAATCAGCTGTCTTCTTCGATTTCTTTTAGTTTTTTTTCTTGTGCCTCTGTTTTTGTTTTAACATTCAAATCTAAAAGTTAATTATTTCTTAACTGTAGAATATTTATCTTTACGCTAATTAAGCGTATCATGATGCCCCATTTGTATTATCATACCGATAGTATTCATCTAATTTTGCGTAATCATTTTAGTAATGCGTAGATTTGTTTTAATTATGCGTATTCATGTTAGTTTAATTATATACTACTAATTTTGCAAGGTTCTCTAAGCAAGTATTTACGTGTACAAAAAGAACGCTGTTGGGCAGCATTCCTTTAGCTAAACATCGGCATGCAGTGGCATGCCGGGCATTTCAAGGCATATATCCTTAATTTAACTGCCTGGTATTGGAATGCTTGGTTGTTTAGTTCAAGCAGGCCTAATAAACTTTAAATAGTTTTATGTCATTAAATAAAACCTTTGAAATAGATCTAGCACTGGTTTATTTTTCGACTTAATCGCGTACATATTTATTCATCTAATCGCGTATATATTTATTTATCTATTCGCGTACATATTTATTCATCTAATCGCTATATATTTATTTATCTATTCGCGTACATATCTATTCATCTAATCGCGTACATATTTATTTATCTAATCGCGTACATATTTATTTATCTAATCGCGTACATATTTATTTATCTAATCGCGTATATATACATTTATCTAATCGCGTACATATTTATTCATCTAATCGCGTATATATTTATTTATCTAATCGCGTACATATTTCTTTATCTAATCGCGTATATATTTATTTATCTAATCGCAAAGGAATTGATTAGTCGATTAAATTCCTATATCTTTGCTACTTGATGGTGTAAATAAATAAGGATTTTAAAATTAGAGTTTACTGCATGTCCCATCTCTTTCTTGTTTTAATGTTATCATTTACAAAATTGAGCAGAATTGATTAAATATAACAATTTATAAATAAATGAATGGATTAATTAATCTATAAATATTGATCCAAAATGCGATTAAATTGAATCGACTATGAAGTAAAAAATATGCGATTCGATGAAGCAATTTCATAGCGATTAAATTAAACAGTTTAAATAAAATTAAAGATTCAAGTTTAATGATTGGAATGTAACTTGTATTTGATTGGACAACTTTTTATATGCATTAGATGAAAGAAATAGCTACTTTGAAAT
>NW_019396176.1:212945-214126 GCF_000591075.1 Eurytemora carolleeae
ATCATCTACTTAAAAGTGATACCAGGAATATCAGGGATATTAGTGATACCAGGGATATTATTGATACCAGGGATACCAGGGATATTAGTGATACCAGGGATACCAGGGATATTAGTGATACCAGGGATATCAGTGATACCAGGGATACCAGGGATACCAGGGATATTAGTGATACCAGGGATACCATAGATATTAGTGATATCAGGGATAACAGGGATATCAGGGATACCAGGGATAACAGGGATACCAGGGATATCAGGGATACCACTAATACCAGGGATATCAGGAATACCAGGGATACCAGAGATACCAGGGATATTAGTGATACCAGGGATACTAGGGATACCAGCGAACCCAAATAAAGATCTATTCATGGAAAAAGCATCAAAAAGATTAGATAATTTCTGAATGTTTTTAGCTTCCTTGATTACCCTATTCTGAATCTGTTGTGCTAAAATTTGGTAAAATTACTCCGAAGATAATTCCTGATATTTTAATTTCCTTTGTTTGAATTGTCTCCATGCAGTGAACCCTGAAGCATGCATAATCTCACAAAATTGCTCCAATTTTCAAAACCAATAATTTGTGAAACCAATCTAAGAGACCCGTTATTCAAACCTCAGTTTTTGCTCAATTTTGAGACAGGTTCGTCAACATTAAAGGGACTGTATGGTCTATTTCAAGCAATCATCTACTTAAAGAACATTAAAGGAACTGTAGGGTTTATTTCAAGTTATCATCTACTTAAAGAGCATTAAAGGGACTGTAGGGTCTATTTCAAGTAATCATCTCCTTAAAGAACATTAAAGGGACTGTAGGGTCTATTTCAAGTAATCATCTACTTAAAGAACATTAAAGGGACTGTAGGGTTTATTTCAAGTAGTCATCTACTTAAAGAACATTAAAGGGACTGCAGGGTTTATTTCAAGTAATCATGTTCTTAAAGAACATTAAAGGGACTGTAGGGTTTATTTCAAGTTATCATCTACTTAAAGAACATTAAAGGGACTGTAGGGTCTATTTCAAGTAATCATCTCCTTAAAGAACATTAAAGGGACTGTAGGGTTTATTTCAAGTAATCATCTACTTAAAGAACATTAAAGGGACTGTAGGGTTTATTTCAAGTAATCATCTACTTAAAGAACATTAAAGGGACTGTAGGGTTTATTTCAAGTAATCAT
>NW_019396176.1:214594-215931 GCF_000591075.1 Eurytemora carolleeae
GGGGGGGGGGGTCTTCACCTGAACCCTGTTGAAACGTTATACTTCAGCTCTCTATATTTTTCCCTATCAACAGATCTATCTATCTAAGAATATATGTAAATGTAACTGTTTATATCTGTTTATATGTGAATCAATTATTTTGGTTTTTCATCTTTCAGTAAGTTTAATATTCATCTATAAGTCTACGTGAATTTATATAAATGTCGATCTGTTAAATTATCTATATCCATAATTCTCTTTCTCTATATATATATATATATATTATTAGCTGAAAGGCCCATCGTTGCCCGTAGAAAAAAAAATTGAAAAAAAATATTTGAAAAAAAATGAAAAAAATCGTTTTTTAGCCGCAAAAAAATCAGCCCAATCGGTCAAGTCTGTTGGCCGGCTATGCGCATTGCGCAACATATATATGAATGTCTTGTTTTATTATATAGATCGATGTCTTTATATCTATTGTCTATTCATCCTGTCTAAAATCTATATATCTATCTTTTATATCTAATATCTATCTATCTATCTTTCAGCAAGAGATACATCTGTTAGATTTCATCTTCTTAGACACCCCCCCCCCCCCCCCNGTTAATAAGGATATAGAAATAAAACATAAACAAACATGATCTTGCATCTTTGCTCTATACTAGCCAAACATCCGTCATAGTATTTTGTCATTTTAAAGATTATTAATATTTAAAATTGATCTAAAACTTGTAGCAGAATCATTCACCACCTTTATTTTCTGTAGATTTTACGAATTTTCTAAACTCTGTTTGTGGATTTTTTGTAAAGTGTTCGATTTTTTCCATGCCATGCCAGGTTTCAATAAATAAGGGGCCTCTTGGAAATTTAGTTTAAAAATAATAATAATTTACTAATTGTCGAATGTCTGTTCAAATTTACAATTAATTTACCAAGTGCCAGGGGTTTAATGTATAAAGCTAATCTCCACATAAAATTAACTTTTTGTCCATTTTCGGCTTCTTAAAACTTCTTTAACTTCTTAAACCTCATAATTGAACAAAAAGGTCTCTTGTCATAATTTTATATTGTGTCGTCTCTGCTATTGTGTAAATATTAGGATCAAAGAAAAATAATTCTACAATGTCATCTTGGACATTTAAAAACATTTTTTACCTAAAAATACATCTTAATATATCCCTTAGATATATATTGATATATATTTAATAAATGGTTTATAAATCCTAGCTTGCCACCCGGGAAATCATTTCTTTACAAACCATATATTTTCAATTTTAACCATTTTTCTTAAAATTTTTCATTTAAAAAGAATTCTTTTTTATCAGTTAAGTCTCCATACACTTTTTGGAGCTTTCTTG
>NW_019396176.1:216214-217466 GCF_000591075.1 Eurytemora carolleeae
CCCCCCCCCCCTCCTGCTGTATATTATGTCCAAAATTTTGAACTTTTGATCCCAAATTCAGGGTTAGTTTCAATACTAAAATATAAATATTCATGTTTACAGCCAGTTCCTTCAAACTTTATACTTGTAAATAAATCCTCGTTATTCCTTAATATTCGTCCTTATTCCTTAGTATTCCTCCTTATTCTTTCTTATTCCTCCTTATTCCTTCTTATTCCTCCTTATTCCTTCTTATTCCTCCTTAGTCTTTCTTATTCCTCTTTGTTCCTCTTTATTCCTCTATATTCTTCTTAATTCTCTTCATTCTTATTCATTCAACCCTCATTCATCCTCATTACTCGTTTGTCCATGTTCACTTTGCGTTCCTTAGTTCTCTATTTTTTCGTCCTTATTGCTCCTTTTTCCTCCACTTATATTTAAAGTTACTCATCTTATTCCTCGGCTGAGATATTCCTCAATTTCCCTCATCCCTTAAATTCGTCTTCATATTTCTTTATTCCTCATTACACATTCTAATACTTCCTCATTCTTGATCACTTCTCATTCCTCCTCATTCCCTAATCATTCTTTAATAACTCGCATGCGCATTTCTAGTGCAGGAAAACATGCAGTAATTATTAGAATTTAACGTTTTTAAATATCTTCCACATTTTTGAACTAATAAAGGTTTAAAGCCTATCCAATTCCTTATATTCCAACTCTTCTTTTCTCTTCTGCTATCCTTCTCCCACCCTATTCCTGATATTCCAACTCTTCTTTTCTCTTCTGCTATCCTTCTCCCACCCTATTCCTTATATTCCAACTCTTGTTTCCTCTTCTTCTATCCTTCTCCCACTCTATTCCTTATATTCCAACTCTTGTTTCCTCTTCTTCTATCCTTCTCCCACTCTATTCCTTATATTCCAACTCGTGTTTCCTCTTCTTCTATCCTTTTCTCACCCAATTCCTTATATTCCAACTCTTGCTTCTTTTCTTCTATACTTCTCCCACCCTATTCTTTATATTCCAACTCTTGTTTCCTCTTCTTCTATCCTTCTCTCACCCAATTCCTTATATTCCAACTCTTGCTTCTTTTTTTCTATACTTCTCCCACCTTATTCCTTATATTCCAACTCCTGTGTTTCCTCTTCTTCTTATCCTTCTCCCACCCTATTCCTTATATTCCAACTCTTGTTGTTAACAATACCCTCTAGTTCTCCACAGTCTACTTACAGAATATAATCACTCTTAAACCGTCCCCACCCCCACCCTT
>NW_019396176.1:218281-230201 GCF_000591075.1 Eurytemora carolleeae
TAGATCTATATCTCCTGGTCCCTAGATTTATATCTCCTGGTCCCTAGATCTATATCTCCTGGTCCCTAGATCTATATATCTCCTGGTGTGTATGTAGATCTCCAGATCTGACAGGTTTACGGAAACCTAAATCCTTCTCTAGGTTCTGTAATGAGCACACAGGAATTTAAAGAATAATTTCCAACGGTTCTCCAGTAGTATAAAGTGCTCAGGGTCTCCGCTGGAAGAATTAAAAATTGAATTATCACCGGAGCTTCAAGACTCAACTACTTATTACGAGGAAAAGAATTCCTCCTCTCCCCCCACCTTAACTAACTCTCCATATATGCCTCGAATGGGTTATATTAGAGTATCACCCAGGGCATTTTAAGGTCATTGCTTCAAGCCTTTTCAAGCCTAGGGCTGGGATACACTACTTCTGCTTGGATATTTTACTTTTATAGCTGGGATATCTGCCTATTTGTATAATATGGTAGATTTTCTTGGATAGTCGTTTTTTACGCGAATTTTCTCTTTTTCATTAATCTACTTCTTGACAGTTTATCAAATTCCTACTTGATAGAGAGAATTGGGTTAAAATAGAGTTTGTTTATATTCAAGATTTTAAGATATCTAAACATAAAGACAGCAAACTCGTCCAGTTTTATTTTAAATCAAGTTTTTATCAGAATACATGAATTTGATTAACAATATTCATAAATGTTCATGTTGTCTTGTTATCTCCCTGCTTTAAGCACCATAATCAATGTTCAATGTGGCACTAAAAATGTTGCTCGTACAACGAATTTATAAGTTTCTAACCCCGTCCTGACCCCCATTTATCATCTGTAAACTCGGCTTTATCTATTTAGAACAAAGGTTATGTAACACTAAAACATTAAACATTGAAATACACCACAGAGAAAAAATCCTCCATGTTGAATTTTGAAATCCACCATATTGAATTATGATCCACCGTTCATATTGAAATAAAATCCACCATATTAAATTAAAATCACCCATATTAAAACAAAATCCCCCATATTAAGTTAAAATCCACCATATTGAATAAAAATACATTATGTATTCAATTGAAATTTACCGATTAAATTGAAATTTATCAAAATAACTTAAATCACCATATTGAAAAAATAAAAAATCAGCAATATTGTATTGAAAAATCCGCAAATTCAGCTGAAACAAAATGGATGATAGAGCAACGAATCATTTGAGTGCGATACCCATTAGAGTTGACAAATGGCGTGTTTAAGCAAAATTAGATTCCTGTAAATCTAAATGTCACCTATTCTTGTTTCAACATTAATTATTGTAATGCATAGAATTAATTAAATGTAACCTAAAGAATTTAGATAATTACACGCATTAAAACTGGTCCCATTTTAATTACTAAATGTCCCAAAAAAATGATAGGAATTATTTTGAAACACCCAACATGGTCGAGATTGTGAGAGTTCGCTTATTCAGAATCCATCAGAACAGACGAATAATTAGTGGTTATTATGATTATCTAGGATAGGGTGGGGGGGGGGATGTCGGGATTCACCCAATTCCCCAAATTTTGTAACCCCCCCCCCCCCCCTGATAAGCATGTAGGGTAGGACTAATGATAGTAGATACTAATGACCGACTGCTCTAATAAGGTCACCGGAATTCAATCATTTAAACAAAATTTGGAAATGTAGTCTAAAGGGGGAAAGGAAATGATTGAAATCAACAATTTTATTTCATTTAATTAGATGTGAATTAAGGTTGCAATGTCTTAATTAATTGTACTTAGTCGCATATTTTCTCAACTGATTAGAAGCTAGATCTTATCTTAGACCCAAGATAAGATCTAGCTTTGCAACCAATCTTTATCATTTCCTGTCAGCTCAAAACTAAACTTTTTCATGTTCAGTTTTAATAATTTCATTTTATTTCAGGAGTTCTGAAAAAGAGAAAAAGATGAAATTAGCGGCGCTTCTTCTCTCTCTCGTCCTACCATCTCCAATATTTTCAACTTCAGGTAGAAATTATTTTTAATTAAGTTTTTAAATCGTTTCACCCATTTCAAATATACCGTGAATTGAATCCTTATTATGAATTTCTGACCGAGTTGTTTACCCATTTTCCCTATAAATTGTAATTATTAAAGAATAAAGGAACTTTATTAAATGATAAAAATTTCCAATTTTCTGGAGCCCACTGTAAAGCTTCTGTCCAACTGCTATTGATATTCTAAGACCAAGATGCTGAACATAGCTGGAGACATACGAACTATAGTTGGAGACATACGAACTATAGTTGGAGACATACGAACTATAGTTGGAGACATACGAACTCTTTGGCATACACTTACCATATGTCTTTTCAGTTATTTTCAATTTTGATAATTTTGAAAACTCATTGAAAAATCGAAGATTCTTAAAATTGGAATTATTCAAAAAATTGTTTCTTTAAAGATTTTTTATAACGTTTCTCTTAATCTTCTTATTTTAGTGAAAATGCAACAATCTTCTTTTAACATTTATTCGTCAACACAATGTTTCATGCTTTATATATATATGTATACTACAGGGTGTCTAAAAAAACGTGGAATAAAGGTCTACAGACTCGTGCGTAATCGGATTTTCAAGATTGGGACCATTTTTAAAATCTATTTACATTTTCCGATTCAATAAGCCCAATTTCAGGCTTGTAGATCCAGAAATAACAATTTTATAGGCTCCTAAAGTTTCCAACTGAAGCGAAGTAAAAAGTAAAAAAAAATCTGCATTTGAACAATTTTGTATTCAATGTTAGGTTACAGTTTATTACAGTAAAATTGTTATGTTTAGATCTAGAAGCCTAAAATTGGGCTCATTGAATCGGAAATTGTAAATAGATTTTAAAAATAGACCCTTATTCCCCGTTTTTTTTGAGACACCCTATCGATAAACTTTAAAAATATTTTTTCTTTTGTTTTTCATTTGTCTATTTATCTTATAAATCTATTGCTAAATATGATTTATCCAGTTATCTATCTATCAGAATATCTATCTATCAGAATATCTATCTATCAGAATATCTATCTATCAGAATATCTATGTATCTGAATATCTATCTATCTGAAAATCAGAATATCTATCTATCTGAATATCAGAATATCTATCTATCTGAATATNATACTTTTTAAAGGACTGGGTCATAACGCCTTGGCCTCTTTGATTTTACCATACATACTCACTTCAACTTTTTGTAGCCCTAGTCATGTTCTTTTTAGAACTGTAAAACTCTTGTTTTTAAGTAATTCAGGGGAAGAAAGTTCCAAGCCGTAATTTGGCCCGTGTCAGGTTTGGGCCAAATGTGCAGTTATATTTTTTAATTGTTTATTTTAGTCAATTTAAGTCGAGAAAAAAAACTGTCTTCTTACTTTAATTTAGAATAGTTAAAACTACATTTTTATAACAAAAATGTAAACACTAAACTTAAACAAAGTGCCTCCTCAGTTAAAGCCTGTAAGTCTACTGCATGGTCCAGGTCCAGTGGAGATCATTTTTACACCCTGAGTAAAGTTTAAGCTGTGTAAACTACCTTGAGCCGAGATTAAGGGCTTCTATCTCTCCAGTTCAGGGGGTCTCAGAAGAAATGGTCTGGGAGGTTTAAAAATAAAGTTTTATTAAAAATTGTGTTTCCTTCCGAACGCGGTCCAGTTAATCTTTTTTCTTTCTCTTTCAAATTCATTTTGTAGTTTCATAGAGAAAATGTCAAAAAAAAAATTTAATTCTATTTATTTTAAGAATTTGTTCTGGGTCACTCTTTCCTAGTATGTAGAGGATGGTTTATAGATTCCAGGAAGGGTCTGAATACTTTTACTCTTTCCACCTGCCATAGTTTTACAGGGATAAAGGGCGATATACAAACTATAGTTGAAGGCATACAAACTATAATTGAAGACATAAAAACTAAAGTTGGAGACATACAAACTATAGTTGAAGACATACTAACTATAGTTGAAAACATACATACTATAGTCATACAAACTATAGTTGGAAACATATAAACTATAGTTGGAAACATGCAAACTATAGTTGGATACATACAAACTTAGTCATACAAACTATAGTTGGAGACATTCAAACTATAGTTGGAGACATACGAACTATAGTTGGAGACATACGAACTATATTCGGAGACAAACGAACTATATTTGGAGACATACAAGCTATAGTTGGAGACATACGAACTATAGTTGGAGACATATAAACTATAGTTGGAGACATACGAACTATATTTGGAGACATACAAACTATAGTTGGAGACATACGAACTATAGTTGGAAACATACAAACTATAGTCTTTGTTCAAATTCCACTCCGGCCCTGTAACTTTTATCTTTATATTAATGCCTCCCTATCTGTATTTTACCTATCATGGTTCTAAAAACTTTCTACTCGTCTATTTACGTAAATTTCTAAGTCGTAAATAAATCAAACTTAAACTGCTAAAAGATTACATTTTGCGTAACTAAAGCTTATATTGTTTAGACGATCTGGATGCGTATGAAACTGCGTACGCCTGTGAGGAGAGTATCTTGAACATCACCTGCTCCTCCGGCCTCAACCTCAACATCATCAGGGCAAACTTCGGCAGGTTCAGCATAGCTATCTGTAATCCACACGGAGTAACAGACTACTCAGTCAACTGTATGTCCCCCCGGACCCTCAGAGTAATTAGGTCCCGCTGTCAAGGGGTCCATGGATGCCAAGTCCCAGTGGATAGTCGGATATTTGGAGATCCGTGTCCCAGTACAAGGAAATATGTGGAAGTACACTATTCATGTACCACAGGTGAATAAACATTAACTGTACATGAACACTCAAGTACAAGACAAAAAATACACAATGAACTTTTTATTGAACCTTCGCTTTCAAAGCTCGAGCTTGCATCCATTTACCACACCGTTAAAAATATCGTCGTTAATTTTATTTACGTACAGACCTATCACTATATTTAAGTACAAACGTGTAATTTACTATTTATAAGCCAGGAGACATCTCATTACATCTAATTACATTTTCTCACAATGGTAGCACACAAAAAACACCTAAAGTAAATCTTCTTACAGTGTTCATTAGCTTACTTATATGATTTGTAACGAGAAATCTGCTTTTTGTCTGCCCGTCCTTTTGTCTGTCAGTCTACCAGTCTGTCTGTTGAGTGGAATGTAAAGAAACAAAAAAAGATCTATTTAAGAACACCTAACTCAAAACATAATTTACTCTTTGTAAAGAAAATGTATCGGTATACACTCTACACATTTCTTTTCATTGACTGTACATTACAATCTAAGTGAACCCACAACAAAATGTATTTTACAACTGCACCCTTCTTCTTATTTTTCTTTAAATTCAGTAACTTTTATAATTTTTAATTTATGATTGTTCATAATTTTAAGAAACCTGTGGAATATATATCAAATATATTGGAATATATTTATATTAAAAAACTATACATTCGTATATATGTTGGGTATAGCCGGCCAAACGGCTGGACCGATTGGGCTGAAATTTTTTGTAGACACTCATGGGTGGCCGGGGGGTGTTAAAGGCTAAAAAATTTAAATATTTTTTCTAACATTTTTTTTCAAAAATTTTTTCTTAAAATTTTTATTCCAAGGGCAACGCCGGGCCCTTCAGCTAGTATCAAATATATTGGAATATCAAATAAACATAAAAATTCAATATTTTGATACGTTACGCACATTTTTTTACAGGGACACAATTGCAATCCCTGTATCGTATATGTAACCAGATAAATTTACTCTTCTCATACATGCACAAAATTAAAAATAGAGGAGCTGCGAGGTCACAAATTTGTACCAGTAATATAGGATAAATTTGACCTTCTTCTGTTTAGTTGACTGTATTTTCAAATTTGTTAACAATCCCTTGATTTTATTTTTTATCCAACCAAACTTTGCTCCGGGAGGTTTATTCATCAAAAGAAGGGCGGAAAGTAGGTGGGGGGGGGGGATGATGACTTTCAAATATTTAAATCTATTCAATATTATTAACAGAAGAGGGGGGGGGGGTTATTAATGGATTTAGGAAGAGAGAAATGAAAGGGATGAAAGTGAGAAATAAAAACAAGAAAAAGCTGGCATAGTTATAATAAAATGAGGGGGAAATGGGTGGGGGGAATTAAACTTTATTTAAAGAAAAAAAACAATAAAAATAAAACCATGTTTAAAATTGTAATGAATTTTATTTTAGATTTTCGCTTTCTCACTGAGTAAAAATTTCTTATAACTTTTCCAAATAAAAATTAAAATCTTGAAATTTTATTTTAAGATTGTGGCTCTGTAGTGAATGAATATTTATTTAGCCTAAACTAACAAATCAACTGGGTTAAACTGACATTATTCATTCTCTACAGATTACACAGATAGATCTCAGAGGTTTTAGGACGGAAACTTTTGAACAACTTCGGAAATCATTAATCCGACCAATAAAAAGTATAGTGCTCGTTCACTAATGAAGTACTTAATCGCTTCAAATTAAAAGTATCCGATGTATAGCTCAGCCACAGTAAAAATCTGTTTATTACTACTTTTGATGAGTTGGACTCGTACTCAACGCTACGAGGTTATTATGAGTAAAAGTTACAAACAAGAAACTGAATTGTATGTTCAGCTATCTGAACTGACTCTTACAAAGTTGGTCAATATTTGTACATGAAAATAGTTGAAAACTATTCTATGTACAGCAGTACAATATTTGTACATGAACATAGTTGAAAATTATTCTATGTACAGCAGTAGGATAAACTTAAAATTTACAAAAGTATAGAATACAAATAACGTATTCTATCCAGGAATGCAGCTTCCTTAGATTTGACTTGCACATTGCACAGGGGGGCCCAGAAAAAAGCAATATCAATAAAAGTTGTTGTAGCAATAGAGTTTATATGAACTCAAAAATGACTAAAACTTTATTAAATGATAAAAATTTCCAATTTTCTGGAGCCCACTGTAAAGCTTCTGTCCAACTGCTATTGATATTCTAAGACCAAGATGCTGAACAAATCCTTTCATCCTTTCATCCTTTCATCCTTTCATTCTTTTATCTCTCCTTTCTATCTGTTTGTTCCTTGTGTCGTTATTTTGATGTAAAATAATTTATCCTTCAATTACTGTTAAAACAACTGAAGAAATCTGCAAAACGGTGAATTTAAGATTAGCAATATAGCGAATGTAAAAATTGCAAATTTGCCAATTTAAAACCTGAAAACACATGTAGTTAAAATAGACCGAGAGTTTGGAGTAAAATCGTTTGAGGATTTAGTTCAGAAAATAAAAATCTTTTCAACTTTTTTTTGATAAAAGTTTACTCGATACAAAATACAAATAAACTTCTAATACATTATCTCTTCGTATATATCTATATATCTATACTCCCAGTTTACAACCCCGTGCACGCATACATTTAACTACGCACATAATCAGAATTACGGCTGAATCGAGCTCTAGCAGAATGCAAGGATTGCAAACCATACAAACTTACCAAACAAACATACAAACAACAACATACATACATACAAACACCCAAACTAACCAAACAAACATACAAACTAACCATACAACAACCACATACAAACTAACCATACAACCACATACAACAACCACATACAAACTAACCATACAACAACCACATACAAACTAACCATACAACAACCACATACAAACTAACCATACAACAACCACATACAAACTAACCATACAACCACATACAAACTAACCATACAACAACCACATAACAAACTAATAACAACAAACAAAAACTTACAATTAATTTTAACCAAACATATTCTTTAAGAATTTATAATATTGTTTATAGATATTTTTT
Organism: Eurytemora carolleeae; assembly: GCF_000591075.1. NCBI lineage: Eukaryota > Metazoa > Arthropoda > Copepoda > Calanoida > Temoridae > Eurytemora > Eurytemora carolleeae. The sequence goes on from NW_019396176.1 coordinate 226,147, forward strand.
GAGTGGGTTCCAAAATAAACAAATGCATCTAAAAATAGATAAATTTGGCTTTTTCAACTCTCTCTAAAAATATGATTTTTAATTCATATTTATTTAGAAATTGTGAAATCAACCACAGCTCGACCCCGGCCCCCCTGGTATCCTGAACCGCCTCCAAACTCCTGGGCAGATATTGCCCCGCCCACCTCGGTTTCTCCAACCTCCGTTGACCCTGTGACCACGCCCCTAGACGAGGACGAGGATATTGAGGACGAACATGATTACACCGAGAGTACAGAGCGTGTGATCAAGGTTAAGGTTCCGAAACCATTTCCGATCCAACCCGGAGACATTAATCCGTCCCAACCTCGTCTCCCAGTTATACAAACCCAGAGAAAACCTCAGAATCATCCACTGGAAGATCTTGTCTCCGATCTCAAAGATAAACACAAGGAAGATATTCTCAATCCGGTTATATCAATGTTGAACTTCACCTACTACTGCCCGCCGATCACCGCCAGGGGTCTTTTCTGGAACTGGACGGCGGGCGGAGATACCGCTGTTCTGGAGTGCCCCGGTGGATCTATTGGGTTCGCCAAGTGGAAGTGTGGGCGGAGTCCTGCTGAGTGGAGTGCTCTGTCCCCTAGTCTGGCGGAATGTGAATCCAAATGGTTGAATAATCTAGATGCAAGGTTAAGAGACGGAGAATCTATCAGTACAGTATCAGGCGACCTTGCCCAGCTATCCGGCCTACAGCCTATGTATGGCGGAGATCTCAGGCTGGCGAGTAAAATGTTAAAACATATGGCGGAGAGAATGAATTATGATATCCAGGTATTATTATTATTAATAAAAGAGAGAGTCCATGGTAACTGAACTGGTTCAGAACGTGGTCCTTACCGGAAGTAATATTTTGGACCGGATAAACCACGTGTCCTGGTCGGACCTTAGCACCGACGATGTTGCTACAGCGGCGACTGCTTTGATGGTTGGTCTGGAGGAAAATGCTTTCCTTCTCGCCAACTCAGTTTCCACAGAGAAGATTATTATCAAACCAACAACTAATATACGTAAGTTTTTCAAATTAAAAATTTAAATTTGAATTTAAAATGTTTGTAAACTTAATTGGCATTAAAAATTTTGTGTGGTTGAACTAGATATCCATGTTTACAATGTTAAAATAGATTGTCTTCAATGGTGTTGTCTCTACAAAAGTGACTTAAGCATGTAGGCATTATCAGAATCAAACAATTTTCAAGCTAGAATACATTACTTTATTGATCAGATGAAGGTTTTAAGGATACCGCTGTGAATTCCAAATTAATAAATGAATAAACATATTTTCTATATTTATTTTTAACAAGTTTGATTTTTGGTAAAATTTAGATTTTCTTTTTTTTAGTTCTGTCTATCCGCGTGATGCAGGCAAGGAACACCGTCTCCCAGAGGTTCCCTACTGTGGAGAACCTTGAGATGTGGGACTCACAGCAGGATTCCATCCTCCTTTCCTCCAGGGCCCTCAGGGAGAACAGCGAGAACGGAGCGGTTAGGATTATCTTCGCCACTTACAACGAGTTCGATGAGCTTCTAGTTCCAACCCAGAGACCCAACTCCACGCTTAGATTTGTTAACTCCAAGGTTATCTCCGCAGCTCTGGGTAAAGGGAAGCATACACGGCTCCAGGATCCTGTAAAGATCACACTTAAACATCTGAGAACGGAGAACGTGAGTAACCCTGTCTGTGTGTTCTGGAACTTCACGACCAGGTTATGGTCAAACTCCGGGTGCAGGATGATAAATACCAACATCACTCATACTCTGTGTGAATGTGATCATTTGACCAACTTTGCTCTGATTATGGATGAAGGTCCTGGAGACGTCTCTGTAACTCTAACCACTGTCACCAATCATATCACAACTATTATTGCCTGTGTAGCAACTTTAGTTTGTGTAACAATACTGGTGTTTGCTACTATTATAACCTGGAGAAAGTTCCGTGTATCCCACCAGTGCAGATCAATGCTACAGAAGTCAGGTATCCCATGTTTCCACAAGACCAAGGAGCTCTCTGAGAAGGATAAAAAGCAGGGAAACTTCTACACAGTGACCCCTAAGCTGAACGGGTCTATCAACAATGAGTCTGGAAGGAATGAGAACAATATTGAACTTGACACAGAGCAGCAATATTTCCAGCATATGATCTCAATGCAGAAGAACCAGGATACATTGGGACTGAACAAAACAATGAGAAGAAACACAACTAATGCTATTACTAACGCGGACCAGGAGACTAGTCTCACAGAGGTTGATCTGAAGAAATCCACCAATATTCCTGATCATAATCTAAACCAAGCTACGCTAAATGCGCGAAAAACATTACGACTTAAATCTCAGTGCCAACATACTACAGGAGGATTTCCCATGGGGAAAATTCATCCTGAGCAGGGATTTCCAAAGAGGAATAATATTCCCCGTGCCATGAGCCCTTTTAATCACATTTATATGGAAATTGATCCAAAAACAGATGAAGCCACCCTTTATGAAGCCTTGAATCAGAGTGAACGAAGTGAGACATATATGTTGTCATCTGTCTCTGATATGTCGGACGAAGACTTCCGTCGCTGTAGTGAAATGAGTCGACAATCCTCCAGTCGTTATGCAGAAAATAAACCATTAATTCGACAAGGATTCGAAAGAAATCTTTTAACAACTATCTCTGGAGTAATGCAGCAGGGGGGGCAGAGTGTCCGAGCCCCCACTCAGCACCATCGAACCTCAATCCTAAGCACCATTAGTGGTTTACGCTACACGGATCCAACCCAACCTGGACAACCCTCTCTGAACCTTGCTACTGGAGAACCTATCATGAGCTATCCAGCAGAATCCTTCCAGGGTTTAAACCTAACCGGAGAAAACATACAAACCTTTACCCTGACCGAAGATCAGATTCGATCCCTAAACCTGGTTGGAGAGCCTATACCCGGCCTAACCCTGAGCCGGGACGGATTACTCGGGTTGGGTTCAGGAGGGGGAGAGCTCCAGGCTATGCCTGAGGCTGCACCGTTACAAGTGACCACTGTGAATGGAAACCAATTTGTGTGTCTTAATCTGCAGGACGACCCGGGAACAAATACATCAACATATGTAACCGCGTCGGAGCTAAATAATTGTTATGCATCCTTCTCCGATACCTATATCCAGGGAACCGAACTCCGGGGTGTCAACACTGCTAATTTTGTCAACCCAACCTCAGAACATTGTCAACCTGGGATGATACAAACCCCTGTACATTCTCAGCTCGTGATACAGCGCGTAGGAACCCTCCCTAGACAATACGCGCACCCTTTGGCGCAGATGTGATAATCTCCGGGGAACCGAGTTTAATTTGATTTATGCGCGTAATAAACGTAATTCTAGTGATTCTTTGTACCCGGAGAACCTGGGAGTACTGGGACCCGTCCTGTCATATCTCAGCTCTCAACACTCTGATCTCATTCTCTATCCCACCACCCCGCCCGCCATGAACTGTCATGAGCTGGGACGAAACTCTTGGAAAAATCACGATTTTTACACTTTAGAGGAAATCATCTTCTTTTTAGGCAATGTCTGATGTTTTCCAGATATGATTGTTTAACCCCCCCCTGGATGCTTACACAGTTGTAGGGGGGGGGGGAAGTATCACATTTTTTCACGCCTCCCCGTAAAGGGAATCTGGCCAAAAACCTAGTCAAATTATTTGTTAAATTTGTTTTGTAGTATGTGTGTGTGTTCACCATATTATACAATGTTGTCGAAATAAATCTTTGTTCAAAAATTCAATTTGTATTCACAGCAGTAGGTTTAAACTCTAGATACAGTACATAACTGCAAAGTGAATAAATACTAAAGTGGACCAAACTCATAGGTGGATGACGACATTTTATGTCCCAAGTATTTAGAAATATGTATATATATATATATAAATTGGTCTGTATACGGAGTGTACAGTACAACAGAAACTGGACTCCCTTTGTTTACAAACACAGACTTAGAATTTGTATTTAACTTAAAATTTTATTAAAATTGTTTTAATAAAT
>NW_019396176.1:230324-238339 GCF_000591075.1 Eurytemora carolleeae
GAAAATCCACGAAATTTTTTGTGAAAATCCGTGAATTATTTTTGTTTTGTTTTACGATGTACACAAAGAGAATATGTTCAGAATTAATTTAGGAGATGGGTGCGAAGCGCCCTCTAAGGCTAGAAAGAAGGGCGCGAAGCGCCTTGAATTTCTAGTATATATATATTTATATAACTAGGCTTTTCTGTCTGGGTTTCATTGCATGGGGTTATCATGAAGTGGATACACGGAGCTCTCAGGTTATCAGGTTATCAGGTTATCAGGACAGGTGTAGCATTACTTTATGGTTTGCGTTAAAAAATGGTCATAGTCTCTACGCAACAGAGTTTCCGCAGCAACTGCGCTCATTTTTCTGAATGTAAACTATAGACAAGAGAGGGAGAGGGAAGGCAGAGGGGATAAACATGGCCCTGTGTCAACAACGTTAATGCGACTTTAAAATGAGGTTTCAAATCTCTAAGGCCGCCCACCCCCTCCCCCGTGTTGTGTTCTAAATCCACCATTGAGATTTAAATATTTCATACAGAAAGATTTTTGGACCTAACTTAAAATAATGTAAAATAAACAGTATTAAATTCGTGTTGAAAAATAGTTAAAATCAGGCTATTTTGCAAACATCATTTAATAGGACGGGCCTCCTTTATAGTTATTTTAAAACAAATAATTATTATTATTATAAAAGTGTGTTGAATTGGTTTAAAAATTACAATATGTAAGCGTCCATTTGTTGGTATACGACTGTACTATATGACAGGAGAAAATATCTTTTTTTCTCAAGATATTTTGATCTAAAACAAATGTTTAATTTGATTCGTTGTTTACATTCAGAAAAATGAGCGCGGTTGCCGCGTAAATTCTGTTGCGTAGAGACTATGACAAGTTTTTAACAATGACAAGAAAGTAATGCCACACTGTAGGCGCAATTTCAAGTAGTTTAAAAAAGAGGCGTACCCGATTTACATTGTTACTCTTGAGACCGTAACTTAATCACACAATAACACCCTTAAATTATTTTAATCAATTTTTCAATCTGGAAGAAAACGTCTTTTATAAGCTAAAAATGTATTTAATTCTTACAATTTCTCCATGGTTTCATGCGCAAGTCACTTTTCTTTTCTGAATATTAACAATACCGATAATGACTTATGATGACTATAAACCTAGGTCGATAATCGAATAAATTGTGTACTGCTTAACGAGCATGCAACCTGCGTAATTTCAAGTAATTTTAAAAGATGGAAATGTCCAATTCACGATGACACCCTTAAAAACCGTAATTTATTCTTGATCAATTATGAGGAAGATAACGTGGATTTTTTAGCAAGAAAGTATTTGATTATTATAATTTCTTCATTGTTTCTATAGTAAGAAATGTGCAAGTCGCTTTTATAAAGAAACCTAAGCAAATATGATCAGTTAAAAACAACAAAATATGACCATCTGGGTTGAATCTTAAAGGGACTATAAAGGAAAAATGAAAGGGTGTATAGGCTGAAAGCTAATCACTTTAGCTCTTCCTTCTTGGAAGGGTTGAATTTCTTCAAAGTAAAACCGTCCTGATTTGACGGGTTGATCTCTCTGGTCTGGAGTAAAATCTTCTCTTTGACCTGAACCTGTCCTATCAATCCTTCTCTTCTCTCTAACCTGAACCTGTCCTATACATTCTTCTCTTCTCTCTGACTTGAACCAGTCCTATACATCCTTCTCTTCTCTCTATCCTGAACATGTCCTATACATCCTTCTCTTCTCTCTAACCTGAACATGTCCTATCAATCCTTCTCTTCTCTATAACCTGAACCCGTCCTATACATCCTTCTCTTCTTTCTAACCTGAACCTGTCCTATACATCCTTCTCTTCTCTCTAACCAGAACCTGTCATATACATCCTTCTCTTCTCCCTAACCTGAACCTGTCCTATACATCCTTCTCTTCTTTCTAACCTGAACATGTCCTATACATCATCTCTTCTCTTAAACCTGAACATGTCATACACCCTTCTCTTCTCTCTTACCTGAACCTTGGCGAAAATACGTGAAGAGCCTTTTTCAACGACAAAGTACGGATTTTGATGATTTATTCTCTAGAAAAGAAGAGGAATATTTAGAAGAATACGGAAATTGTAGGTAAAAAAACACGCAAAATAATAATATCAAAGTAGCAAGTCAGTCTTTAACAATCTCTGAAGAAATAATCGAATACTCGAAAGAGAGATACATGATGATTATATTGCTGTTTAGGATAAAAAAGCTGAAAAGTAGACTAATCCATAAATCAAAATGTGAGAAATAGGAAGACGACATTTAAGAAATCTTTTGTTTATTTGATATTATTATAATGCAATTAGTTTTACCTGTAGCTTAAAAATTATGTTCTTGTAATTAAGTGTGCCTGTGTACACGGTACACTGTACAGTCAGGCGCGTACACAGGATTTTAGGCAGGGGGGTGGCACGATTTCGAGCGTAGCGCGAAAAAATTTTTTTTGCCCCCCCCTGGAATTGTTTTGTTCAAAAAGTCAATTAACACCATAAAAATACATCAAAAAGACTACATTTTTGGGTGTTATTAACTTTATAGAGTCTAAAAATTATTCCTTAGCTCGAAAAACTAACTTTAACTTTTTAACTTTATAAATTTATAAATTTATCACTTAACTCCATCACAGCTAACTAAATCAAGAATCACAGCATCATTAAAAAATAATATTTTCACTTATAAACGAAATTTCTTCTGAAGTTTTTAGATAGAATTTACNGCCCCCCCCTGTGGACGCCACTGTGTACAGTTATACACAATGCTCAATATACTGATAATGGACCTGTGTACACGGTACACCATGTACAGTTATACACAATGCTCAATATACTGTTAATGGACCTGAGACCAAAACTTCAGACAGTGTATCGTTCTGAAAACCAGTTTTAAACCCCGGGTTTCACGAATGGGGCTAGGCAGTTTTGTGAATATCAATATTTTTGTTATGAAATATTATTTTACTCAGTTTGCTTATATTCTCCATTTTTTTAAATCTTTTAAATCAAAATCAACACAAATGTTAAGACCCCAAAAAGGAAATTCGGGAGTTTTGCCCAACGATACTCTTTTAAATGTCGGACTCTGTGTACACGGTACACCATGTACAGTTATACACAATGCTCAATATACTGTTAATGGACCTGTGTACACTGTGCACCATGTACAGTTATACACAATGCTCAATATACTGTTTATGTTCATTGAATTATTTAAAAATTACTTATGTCTAAAACAGTCGTCTTCCTCCCCCCAACTCAGCTCAGGTATGTGTAGGTATCCACCTTGAATACCTACACATAGTAAATATTTAATCATTTCTGCGAAAATGTTTATTAAAGGGACTGTAATCGTAATTTCAAGGAACCATTCATACAAAGATTATCATCAGTAACCTTGAAACCTTCATCTTATCCATAATGTGGCAAATGGTGTAGTTTTTTTCGATGTTTGTAAGTGTTTAATTCTGATAATTCATATGCGTTTATCTGCAGTAGAAATGTGCAAATCACGTTTGTAGAGAACCCAGTACTAAATTATCAGTTATAAAAATTATAAAGAATGATATCTAATCCACATGTGATCGGAAAAAGCTTTTTAGAGTACTGCTGTGAATAATAAGGGTGAATAATTAAGGGTACCGCTGTGAATAATAAGGGTAAATAATTAAGGGTACCGCTGTGAATAATAAGGGTGAATAATTAAGGGTAACGCTGTGAATAATAAGGGTAAATAATTAAGGGTACTGTGAATAATAAGGGTAAATAATTAAGGGAACCACTGTGAATAATAAGGGTAAATAATTAAGGGTACCGCTGTGAATAATAAGGGTAAATAATTAAGGGAACCACTGTGAATAATAAGGGTAAATAATTAAGGGTACCGCTGTAAATAATAAGGGTAAATAATTAAGGGAACCACTGTGAATAATAAGGGTAAATAATTAAGGGAACCACTGTGAATAATAAGGGTAAATAATTAAGGGTACCGCTGTGAATAATAAGAGTAAATAATTAAGGGAACCACTGTGAATAATAAGGGTAAATAATTAAGGGAACCGCTGCAATCTTTGCGTGGAGGGTCCCTTTAAACTACGTTCACTAGCTGGATGTTTATAATATTACTCATATATACTCCCGCCGTTTACCCGCGTTTGGTATTAAACCATGATTTTTGCCGAAGTGCCCGGTGTTCCTCATGGAATTTATAAATTTCAAATTTTTAGCCTCGGGAAAACCCTTAAAAATTTCAGCCAGGTTGGTTCAGCCGTTTGGCCCGCCATAGCTAACATTTATATATAATGAGCGAAGAGCTTTATTTTATAAACAAATTATTAAATTAACTGTCTAATCCTGAGATTAAAATTAGGAAAAATATTAGAATTGCCAAAACATATTATTCTACTTCAAAGAATCGAAAACAAATCCAAATGAACTGAGTTCTCGTCACAATTAATAAAATGTTCTTATCCCTATATCGGTGGAATGCAACTTGATGATGAACCCTTAGATATTTCAAACTTATAGATTATATGACATAATACATAAATTTCTCTTCATAAAGCTTAAAGCTTTGAAAAATTTCAAACTTAAAATCAATGAGCAGGCTGTTAAAAAAGTAACACTCTAATGATGATGTTTTGCATGTACTCTTTAGATTCCTTTAGAGAAAGAAAACCTGTAGCGTGCAGAAAACTAAAGACGACCTATAAAAAGAATTAAACAAAAATCTTCTAAAATGTTTAGAAAGTATTGTGAAAGTAACGCTACTATTAGATTAGGAAGACAACTTTTAGACTCAAGTTATACGACTGCATAACACATGGAAATTGATTGTTCACTGTACACAGGCTTACATTAAATAATGCGATATTAACTAAAACTATTTGCATTGAAATAACATCAAAAACACTTCAGTATTGTTGTAATGTCGTCTTCTTCTTTCAGTTTTCTGTTTCGCAATAAGAATCTAAGATTTTTGCAGATTTTCCTTTTTTTCTTCGCTGGGTTTAAAGAAATTATCTTTCCTAAGATCATTAAAAAATCGGGCCCAATCTGTTCAGCCGTTCTTGGACACAAACCATCCTGCAAATACTCAATTAAATTTCAACTTGGCTGTTTTTATTGCAGTATGCCAAATTTGCTATCATGGGAAATCAGGATGTCCCACGAAACATGAAATTTCAAGAACCGGACTGACATCTTACCAGATTTAGGAGCGAGCTGTAGAGTACAGCCCCTTCTAGGGAAGTTCTTGTGGTTGCGAGACCACTTTTTAACTTTAATAATTTATTTTAATTAAATTTTACAATATTTTAAAATATTTATATGATATCAGATGAAAATATTTTGATATTTCTATATTTCTTCTTCTCTTTCTCCTTGTTCATCTTACATATATCTTTCAATCATATAACAGATAATTTTGAAAAAAAGGTATGTTCATGTAAATTAGCCATTTTTACAACCACTTAAATGTCGTCTTTAATCTTTGGAAATATTTTCGTCATTTACTCGTCAACTTAATTTCAGAAGTGGCGCTTTCAAAATTACCCTTGACGATAGGAAGAATTTTTGTTCAGATTTCGATAATTTTGGTTTTATTTACAAAATTGAAATCTGAAAAAGAATCCTTAATATCTCCGGTGTCTTAGGACACCCTGTATATAAAAAGGCAAAAACATTAAGACCATTTTCAAATCTGTCTTTAAATAATAAAATTCAGCGAAAATTATTGCCAGAATACTGGAGCAACCCCCCCCCCCCCCAATTTTAGACAACCTTCATGAAAGGGTTAACAAGAATTTCGCAACATTAATTGATGGCAGTGTCATTTAGAAACTCATCATTAATTATTAACAGTAGATACTGTACAAAGCATTACTTTTATTGCCAGTTAAGCATGAGGTTTTACCTGAGGTACGTATTTCTATCAAAAAATACTCTAAAATAAAGGGGCATTGAAATAATGAAAAACAAATTGCTATTTATTTTTCTTATATTGTAACTCTTTTTAAGGCCAAAGTATAACTCAAGTGTAACTTCACTAGATAGTTTTTTTTTTCACAATGAAGGTTTTAAAATATCTTTGTTCCTGTTATCTCATCACATGTTTATTAATTATAGCGTGTACCTGTTACCTCGTCACATGTTTATTAATTTGAACGTGTTCCTGTTATATATCATCACATGTTTATTTATTAGAGCGTATTCCTATTATCTAATAACATGTTTATTAATTGGAACGTGTTCCTGTTACCTCATCACAGGTTTATTAATTAGAACGTTTTCCTATTATCTCATCACATGTTTATTTATTAGAACGTGTTCCTGTTACCTCATCACAGGTTTATTAATTAGAGCGTGGTTATCTCATCACATGCTTATTTATTAGAACGTGTTCCTGTTACCTCATCACAGGTTTAGTTATTAGAACGTGTTCCTGTTATCTCATCACATATTTATTAATAAGAACGTGTTCCTGTTACCTCATCAAAGTTTATTTATTAGAACGTGTTCCTGTTATCTCATCACAGGTTTATTAATTAGAACGTGTTCCTGTTACCTTATCACGTTTATTTATCAAAACGTGTTCCTGTTATCTCATCACATATTTATTAATTATAACGTGTTCCGGTTACCTCATCACATATTTATTAATTAGAACGTGTTCCTGTTACCTCATCATATGTTTATTAATTAGAACGTGTTCCTGTTTCCTCATCACATGTTTATTTATTAGAACGTGTTCCTGTTATCCTCATCACATGTTTATTAATTAGAACATGTACCTGTTATCTCCTGTTACCTCATCACAGGTTTATTAATTAGAACGTGTTCCTGTTATCTCATCACATATTTATTAATTAGAACGTGTTCCTGTTACCTCATCACATATTTAGTTATTAGAACGTGTTCCTGTTATCTCATCACATATTTATTAATAAGAACGTGTTCCTGTTACCTCATCAAAGTTTATTTATTAGAAAGTGTTCCTGTTATCTCATCACAGGTTTATTAATTAGAACGTGTTCCTGTTACCTCATCACGTTTATTTATCAAAACGTGTTCCTGTTATCTCATCACATATTTATTAATTATAACGTGTTCCTGTTACCTCATCATATGTTTATTAATTAGAACGTGTTCCTGTTTCCTCATCACATGTTTATTTATTAGAACGTGTTCCTGTTATCTCTTCACAGGTTTATTAATTAGAACGTGTTCCTGTTATCTTATCACAGGTTTATTAATTAGAACGTGTTCCTGTTACCTCATCACATGTTTATTAATTAGAACATGTACCTGTTATCTCTTTACATATTTATTTATTAGAACGTGTTCATGTTGCCACATCACATGTTTATTTATTAGAAAGTGTTCCTGTTATCTCATCACATGTTTATCAATTAGAGCGTGTTCATGTTATCTTATCACAGGTTTATTTATTAGAACATGTTCATGTTACCTCATCACATGTTTATTAATTAGAACGTGTTCCTGTTATCTCATCACATATTTATTAACTAGAACATGTTCCTGTTATCTCTTCACATATTTATTAAATGAAACGTGTTCCTGTTATCTCACCACAGGTTTATTTATTAGAACGGGTTCCTGTTACCTTATCACATATTTATTAATTAGAGCGTGTTCCTGTTATCTCACCACAGGTTTATTAATTAGAGCGTGTTCCTGTTATCTTATCACAGGATTTATTAGAACATGTTCATGTTATCTCATCACATATTTATTAATTAGAGCGTGTTCCTGTTATCTCATCACAGGTTTATTAATTAGAACGTGTTCCTGTTATCTCATAACAGGTTTGTTAATTAGAGCGTGTTCCTGTTATCTTATCACAGGTTTATTTATTAGAACATGTTCATGACATCTCATCACATATTTATTAATTAGAACGTGTTCCTATTACCTCATCCCAGGTTTATTAATTAGAACGTGTTCCTGTTATCTCATCACATGT